>NW_005200600.1:269434-283028 GCF_000372725.1 Emiliania huxleyi CCMP1516
ATCGGTGAAGCTCTAGATGCGCGCGAGCAATGCACGTCGAAGAAGGCCTTGCTTGTTGGCGATAGATGAGGGTCGGACGCGCTGGCTTGCGCTTGCGGTCGAGACACTGAGCTCTCCCTCCTGACCCATTCCAGGCTCTCGACGCAACGCTGCGCCCTGTCGACCTCAACGCCATCCGAATCGACGGCGCCGCAGCGGGCGACGGCATCTCGGCCCTAGCCGAGCTGCTGAGCAGGTCGGGCGCAGGCGGTGAGGGGTGCGGAGCGTTCAGTGGCGACCGCGAATGGAGTCCCCTCTCATTATCTCGTGCATGCGCTGCCGACATGAACCGGCCTCTCGTTCGCGAGGAGGCGTTTCGAGCCGTGTACCGCTGGCTTGCCACCGAGCCCCTCACGCCTGGCTCCCTGGCTCTGCTCGCTCACCTGCTCGTCACGGCGCGGGCGGGGGCCTGTCGTTCTCCGTGTCGCAGATGTAGACCAGCTCGCCCGCCGTCCCCGCACCGTGCAGCTCGGCCGGCGCGTGAGCGACGGCCACCCCCTGCGGGAAAATCATCTGGCCGGGTCCCGTCCCGTGCGCGCCGATGGAGGCGAGCTCGGCGCCTAGAGCAAAGAGCACACGCCCTCTCGCCGTGCCTCTCGTCCTTGTCGACGTGTGGCCGAGGCGAGCGAGGCGCCGTCCGAGACTCGCAGCTTCACGAGCCTACGTGATGAAGACGCCAGCCTCGGGGCGGGGGGACGGTGTTGTGCAGCGCGTGTTCAGAGCACCGCGTGAAGAATACGGAGAGGAGTACAGTGAATCCACGGAGAAGAATACAGTGGGGGGGGGGGTGAGGGGGGGAGGGGGGGAGGGGTGGAGGGAGAGGGAGAGGGAGAGGAATACAGTGAATCAGCGGAGAAGTACGGGTGAAGACAGCTGTGAGCGCTGTCAGAGCGGTGTTTAGCTGGATACGTACACCCTCTCGGGCGCTGGCTGGGGGACATGAACACGTCTTCCCGCCTCTAGAGCTGACGAGCCGGTGCCCCAGCGTGTCGGCGACAAAGACGTGCTCGCCGCGAACGTCGGCGACGACGCCCATCGGCGACTCGAGCTCAGCCTCCACATGAGGCGTCGCGGGCGGCAGCTTCGAGGACAGGAAGGCGCGCCTGCGCCCGACGACGAGCCTCGTCGCGCCGCTCGCGGCGTCGATGAAGCGCAGGAGGTCGTTTCCCTACGGGCGGCGCAATGAGCCGGGAGGAGGTCAGGGTGTAGGGTCAGGGTCAGGACAGGCAGGGGCGCAGTGAGGAGGCGAAGACCCGTATCTTCAAGTGTGCTTGTGTGTGTGTGTGTGTGTGTGTGTGTGTGTGTGTGCGTGTGCGTGTGCGTGTGTGTGTGTGTGTGTGTGTGTGTGTGTGTGTGTGTGTGTGTGTGTGTGTGTGTGTGTGTGCTTGTGTGTGTGGTGGTGGGGGGGGGGGGTGAACATGTGCGAGCGCCCCACCGTGTCCGTGACTGCGAGCTCGCCCCCGGGGAGCACCGCAACCGCCGTGGGCGACTGGAGCCCGCCAGGGGTGCGCGGCAGCGGGTGCGCCTCGTTTGGGTAGAGCAGCGACTGGTGGCAGAGCAGCCTGCGCGCGAGCCAGGAAGGCGGGCAGGGCGTGGGAGGGGGGGAGCCGCTGCTGGGCACGGGCGTCTTCCTGTGCTCCGGACGACGGGCCCCCCCCTCTGCTGTGACTCGCGATTGGTCGACGCGCGGCGGGAGGCTGTCGCAGGTGCTACGCGGCCTTGGGGACGCCGTTCTACGAGGTGCTACGCGGCCTTGGGGACGCCGTTGTACGAGCGGCTGCTCGCCGCGACGCGCACCGAGGGCGCCGACATCCGACCTCCCCTGTATCTCCCCTGTATCTCCCCTATCTCTCGAACTGTCAGGTCCCAAGTGCTGCACGGGCTCTATCAGGGGCGGGCAGTGGGACGGGGCTGCGGGAGGGGAGGCGTGGCGCGAGGCCGGCACCGTGCCGCGCGGATTGCGGTTCGCCACGCCGAGCAGACGCACTCGAGAGCTGAAAAGTGGTCGGCGCCTGGACGCGGGGCGGCGCCCTCACCCGCCTTGCGACTCTTCTTGCAAGTGCGGCGCGGGCGGGGTGGTGCGTGCCGCGCGCGTGTGCTGAATGTGTGCTGAATGTGTGCTGAATGTGTGCTGAGTGTGTGCTGAATGTGTGTGGTGTGCGCGCGCGTCGCGCACGCGCGTCGCGTGTGCGTGCGTGTGTGCGTGCGTGTGTGCGTCCGTGCGCGTTCGTCCGCGTGTCGGGGCGGGAGGGCCGGCGCCGAGGCGCTGAAAGAGGCACTCGAGCTCGTCGGAGGCGTTTAAGAGCACCTGGGCGCAAGCGGGGCGGTGAGGGAACGCGCGCTCCCTGCACTACGACCGGAAGAAGCCGGGCCGTGTGCAGAGAGGGCAGGGGCAGCGTGCAGTGCGACTCAGCCCCTCCTCCCTCCACCCCTCCTCCAGCGCGCCTGCTCTCGCGCGCTCACTGCCCCCTCCTCCCCAAGCTCGCCGCCGTCAACAGCGGCGCTGTCGCCGGTGCTTGGGGCGGCGCCAGCCTCAGCGGCCTCCGATTTGCCGCCGCCGCCCGCCTCGCCTTCACCCTCTTCGCCGTCGCACCCGCTCTCGGCGCCGCCGCTTGCGCGGCCGCTTGCCCCGGGGCTGTCTGGCGGCTCAGACCACTCCTCGTCCCCGACGTTGGAGGGACCAGCGCCGTGTGTGGGCGCCACGCCAGCGAGCCGGTCGGAAGCGCAGCCATGCGGCGGGGAGGGCTCGGGCTCCTTCGCAGCGGCGGCAGGAGGGGAGGTGGCGGGCTCGGTTGCATCCGTTCTTGGCGTTCCTGCAAGCCCGCTCACCAGCTTGTCCCACCACGGCATCCTCGGACCGCCGAGAGGCGGGAGGGAGGGAGAGTGAGAGCCTGCGCCACAAGTGCGAGGGCTGTCAGCCACTAGCGGGACTTCAGGGGATGGATGGTCGGTCAAAATAGGGCGTCGCGCCTGCGGGGCCAACGCGCGAGATCCGCATTCTTTTTCGGTGTGCCGGTGATAGAAGAAAAAGGATTGCCCCAAACCTCCTCATTTCTTAAAAGGTCTTAAAAAAATCCGGCCCTCAGAACCCTAGGGGTACCCTAAGTTGTCGGCCGTGCTGCCGTCCCAGACCCAGTACAAGGTGACAGCACGTGCATGGCGGAGTCCGGCCGCGGCTGCAGCGGGTCGCGCGCGTCGGGCTGCCTCCACGCCACGGGCACAGCCTCCGCTGCTGGCTCGGCGGCGCCGCCCTCGCACGGCCTTGGACGCCTTCGCCATCCCCCATCTGTGCCTTCGTTCGCTCCCTCCCGCTTTCGACCGCAAGCGCCAGTCGTTGCGTCGCCTGCGCTGGGGGCGGTGCCTAGTCTCCCCCCCTTTCCCCACCCCCTAACAGGTAAGCGCCCAGAGCATTGCCAGACAGGTTTGCGCCCAGTTTGCAGTCGCTTGGCGTGGTTTGTGCAGGCGCACCAGCCGCAGAGGCAGCGCTGCCGACTCTCATTGGTTGAGCAGCCGTCGCAGTGCTCGACGGATCGGCAGTGTCGGCGCCACCAGCACCGCGCTCGGTCTCGCTCAGCGAGGCGGCCGAGAGCACAGGCAAGCCGCAAACGCGCATTTGGACGGACGTCCCTGCAGTGTCGTCGTTTTTTCGTTTTTTTTCGACCGAAGCTCAGTGCCGCCTCGCGCCCTTCACTGTCCGCATCTCGGAGCTGCTCCTTCTCGCCACCACAGTTCCAGCAACTCGTCGCCCGTGCATCGTTCCGCGTCTCGCGCCGGCAGTAGATGCACTGCCAGTTGGTGAGGCGCCGATCCATCCGCCTCGACTTGCTTGCTCGCGTCGGCCCGACGTCGACCCTGCGCTTGTCTTGTGTGATCGCGCCAGCCTCCACAGCGACATCCGCAGGTTGTGTCCCGCCGCCGAACTCCCTGCCTATCCCGTGGAGCTGCCAGCCGATCGGCTGCAACGGCCCGGTGTACATCACCACGTCGCCGACCGGCGCGGACAGCGGCTGCAGTATCACCACCGGCGTGATCGTTCCTCGCGAAGTCGTCGACAGCCGAGGTCTCGCGAGCCACTCGTCGGTTCCCTGCGGGAGCCGCTCCTCGATTCGTTGCGTCTCCGCTCGGTCGTCCATCGCCGCCAGCCGCCTCGGGTAGCGTTCGGTCGCCAGCTCTCCAGCTCGTCGTTTGGTCACCGAGGAGTCGGAGCGAAAGCACGCCTGAAACTCCAGGACCCTGGGACGCATCCCTCCTTGTCCCACTTATCGAATTTGTGCAGGCGAGAGTACTCGTCCGAATTCCGGCGTTTTTCATAATCTCATCCTACTACGCTACTAGTACTAGCACGCGCCAGTTCGCACCTGTGTCGAGCCTGTGTGCTGTGAGAGAGAGTTCTCTTGTTTAAATTCTTTTTTCCTGGCTCCTTTTTCCCACACCGGGGGCACCGGGGGCCGCCCCCCGGCCTCCCGCTCCCCCCAATGCCAGAGCGATATTTGGTAAACCAGGGGCGATCTCACCCCTCAGCGATCTTTCTTTTGGTGCACCTCCAGTCTCTCCAGTCCTCACCTAGCAGCATTTTTGTGGCCGGGTCGTACATGCTCGACGGTCGCATGCTCGGCCGGGGCCACGACCGGCGTATGATTGCGAGTGCCCCCGCACCGTGCCAGCGGTCGCCTCGCCGCTCACCCCAGAGAGTGCATGCACAGAAGGTGCGGGACTGTGCGCTCGTCGCGGCTAATCGGCCTCCCACAGCGCACTCCCCGCCCTCTCCGCCCCTACCCCCACTTCTTCCACTCCTGCCCGTCGGGCGCCGTCCGCTCTTTCTCGTAGTCCTTCTCCTTGACCTCGGACCAGTTGGTGGAGAGCACCTGAGGAAGTGTCTCGGAAGTGTCTCGGTGGAGAGCAGACTTGGGGCAGCGCCGCCAGCGCCGCCGTCCACGTCGTGTGCACGTCGTGATGTGCAGAGCGAGGCAGTGGCGAGGGAGGACGGGTCTGGGCGGAACAGTCTCGGGAGCGTATCAAGAGGTGTGTCGGGAGAGCACCGTGCCGCCCGACGTCTGGAAGGACTTGTTCATCGCACGTCGTGTCTCCTGCGGACGATTCGGGTACCGTGGGGGTAGGGGGAGGGTGGGTTCGGGTACCGTGTTCATGGCACGTCGTGTCTCCTGCGGACGCGCCGTTGGACGTGTCAGCGGGCGGGCGGGCCGGCGGGCGGGCCGGAGGGCGGCGGCGGCGGCGGCGGCGGCGGCGCGAGCAGAGTGGTGGCGGAGGCGTCGGCAGGCGTGTTGGGGAGGAGCCACAGGCGGGGCGGGCGGGAAGTGTCTCGGCAGTGTCGCTGCTCGCCAGACGCGGCCGAGAGGCTGCGCCCTCCCGCGTCTGTTCTCGACTGGCCGTGTGCGTGATCGTGCGGGGTGTGTGAGGAGCTCTTGTGTGAAGAGCTCAAGGCGGCGGGGGGGGGGGGGGGGGGTTGTTATGACGCGGTGCCTCTTGGGAGCGAGAGGACAGCGTTGTGTTGTGGCGTCTTGCTGGCGTCTTGTTGCCTCTTGTGACCCGCGCCTCCCCATTGTTGTCACGGTGGATGGTGGATGTGTGTGTGTCTCTCTCGCCGCGGCGGCGGCTCTCCTCGGACGCGTTGCCGTAGATCTGCTGGAAGAGCTTGTTCAGCGCCTCCTCCCCCTCGGGCTTCTCCTCCTCCTCTGCGCGCGTCACCTCGCGGTCAATGGCGTCCCAGTCGCGCCGCGAGCCCTGAGGAGGGATGTGACGGTTCTTGTTCTCACAACGATTTTAAGAGTCGTGGAGGGTCGTGTGCGCGCGTAGATCACCGAGTACACGGTCCGCGGCGCCGTATCCGACGCGGCGGCCGTGTTGAAGGCGGTGGCGCCGCCGGTGCCGTCGCCCTCGAGCCGCTCCCACTTGCCCGGCACGAGCTTCTCGAGCTTGAGCTCGAGCTTCGCCTGGACCACGAGTGATCTCGAGTGATCTCGGGTGATCTCGGGTGATCGCGAGTGATCTCGAGTGATCTCGAGTGATCTCGAGTGATCTCGAGTGATCTCGGGTGATCTCGAGTGATCTCGAGTGATCTCGGGGGATCGCGAGTGATCTGGCTCGTCACCGGCATGACACGGAAGGAGCAGCCGTCCGGTCGGACGCGCGCAAAGAGGCTGAGCGCTAGGCGGTAGGTGCCTGTTCACAGTCTCAAGGTGTGAACAGAGCTCGTCACACCTTCGCTCCAGGAAGAAGCTAATCGGTAGGTACCTGCATCAGGTCCAAGCTCGATGGCCACGTCCGCGGCCGCGTCAGCGAAAGAGACCGCAGCGGCGTCGGGTGGCACGTTTCGTGCGAGCACCGAGACGACGACGTGCGACTGCGTCTGGTACCACTCGTGCCGCACTTTGCTCACGTCCGGCGGCGGCGGCGCCGCCGCCGTCGGCTTCTCCGCCGCCACAGCACTCGCTGGAGGTGCCGCGGGGTTGGGAGCGGGGTCGCTCGCGCCGCTGGTGGTTGCGCCGCTGCCGACGCCCGCCGCCGCCTCGGCCAGCTCCGCGTCCGCCTTGCGCACCCACCGACGCAGCTCGGCCGCTCCTCCGCCCGCCTCGCCGCCGCCGCCCGAGAGCAAGAGCGCCGCAGCAAAGGCAGAGCGGGCAGCGGTCCACTCCTGCAGCGCAAAGTGGGCGAGGCCGGCCCAGCGGTGGGCGCGTGCGCTCGGCTGCAGCGCCACTGCGGCGGCGGCGTCGCTCGCCGCGGCGCGGTGCCGGCCGAGCTTGAGGTTGCACGCAGCGCGCTTGGCGAGCGCTTCGCCGCTGTCCGGCTCGGCCGCGACGGCGGCGTTGTACTGCGCCAGCGCGCCGTCAAAGTCCTCGTCGACGAACAGCGCGTTGGCGCGGTCGAGGGGCACTTGCATCGCGACAAGGTCACACGCGGACGCTCCAGCCTCTCAGGACTCAGCGCACCACCTCGCCTTCTCTGCGCCCCTCCGGGAGGTGTGAACAGGTTGGAGCAGCAGCTCCTGAGCAAGGAGGTGATAGCCCTGGATGGGCAATGCATCCGCCTACTTGGGCCTCAGATCGCCCGACCGCGTCCCGGTGCTCTGTGGTCGGATTTGTGACGCCGCCGCACCGCGCCGCGGTCGGGGGCCCTCCCTCCCTCCGGACGCGGAGGCCGAGGATGGCCGTGACGGACCGGGACGAGCTCTGGGAGGTTCAATGTCAGTGTATATATTGTAGAGACAGACCGTATGCACAATATCTCTCAGTCTAGCTAAGCCTGGGAAGGCGATGCCGGGGCCGTACAGCAGCTTGATTCCAGCACAGTCCTTGCGCGCGGGCTAGGCCGCCTCCCGCGCCTTGTTCGTTGCAGCGGCCGCCGAATCAAGAATAGGATTAGTCGCAAGAACCATCTCCTGTGTCGAAGCAGCAAATCGTGGCTTGATAGCCATTCAGGCCGCCGCTGTACATTTCATACTTATTGAAGAAGGCCATTCCGTCTCCATAGTTCTGATAAATGCAGCCAAGCCGCATGTTCGTTCGCCTCACACTTGAAACTGTACACCCGTATGTGCACATCAGGCTGAGATATTCGACTGCAGTTTGGCACTGGGCTTTCGAAGTGATGGGTAGATACCCACCACCTGGACAGTTGCCATTTCCATACCCGCCCCTCTTATATGCATGAGGCGGCGATGGCGGCGATGGGAGCGTCGGGGGTGATGGAGTAAGCGGAGGTGGCGAGGGCGGAGGTGGCGAGGGTGGCGGCGTGGCGGAGTAGATGTACGCCTTCCAATTGGAATCGCCCGTCGTTCCAACATCGCCGTCCTGGTACACCCGGCACTTCTTCTTGTTTGAGCCGGCCCCTGTCGTGTAGCTTGAGCCGGCCCCTGTCTTGTAGCCACAGCAGAAGCTCTGCGTGTAGCACTTTTCCTCGGCCTTCCGTTCGCACCAGTCTCTGCACAAGGCCCTCGTTCTCTTTGAAACCTCGTACATCTGTGTGCCGCTGCACTGTTGGTCCTCGTACCCTTGGTACTCGCTGTACGACAGCCGGCGCCTTTCCCCTTCGGCCTCGTGCAGGTCAGACAGGGCGTCCTCCGCCCGCTGGATCAGAATCTGCGCGTCGACCGGGTCTGATACGCTGAAGGCTGAGCACGTGATGTCCGATGCGCAGACGCGGCGTGACGTGCCGCCACTGTCAATGTACGTGGCGAGCACGCCCTCCAGGACCACGGTTCCGCCGGTGGCCAGCGTGAAGGCGGCGCTGGTATTCGAGAACACCTCGACGCCAATGACAGAATACGAAGCGTTCACTTTGCCGTCTTCCGCCGCCGAGCGCTCGCTCGTGTACGATAGCTCGAGTCGATCGACCGTCGCCAGCCGCGCCATCGGCGTAACGGCGAGTGGGAGCTTCGTCTCAGCCCTTGCGGCCGCGAGGACGGCGCCGGACTCATCCGTCACGAGGGGGTGATCGCCGCCCGACGGCCTCTCGACGTACCTGGCGCGGCGGCATGCGGAGAGGTAGTAAGAATCTTGAGAGCGAAGCCCCGCCTTGTGACCAGGCTGTTGCGGGTGTGTGGGGATGGCGACGCACTGGTCCTTGGCGAGCAGCGCCGCTGCCGTGCTGCTGCCAAGCGTCGTGCCTGCCAAGAGGATGGAGAGGCCAAGGAAGAACAGCGCCGTCCTCTGATACATCCGCTTCTTCTTCTCCACCTCAATGAAGGAGAAGAGCACCGCATAAAACTCGCGCACATCGAGGACGCCGTTCGCATCACGATCGGCAGCCCTGAGTTTGCCGTGGAGCTTCCTCTCGAGCGCGGACACCTTGCCGTCCCCGTCGACGTCGGGATCGAGGGAGTCGAGCTGGATGCCATTGGGGGGTCCCGGCAGCACTGGAGGGGCCATGGGCGAGTGCGCGCCCTCAAAGATAGGGGGCATACACACACGCGCGGCCCCCGGCGGAGCCCGTCGACGCCTCTTTGTTTTAGCTTACTTGGGAGGGGGGGCCTCGGCCAGAGCGGTGGTTGAGGGGCTGAACGTTGAGGGGGCCCCCTCAACCATCTGGTTGACGGTTGAGACCCCCCGTCAACCCTTTAGTTGGGGGTTGAGGCCTCCGGGGCCTATTCACAGGCTCGCGCCGTGATCATAAGATAAATAAACTGGAAGAGCCCTGCCGCCAAAAATCGCTTCGCCTGCGGCGCGCTCTTGCGCTCCTCGGACCTCGAGCGCAATCCATAAGTAGGAGACGCCCACTGTCGCCATTCAGGCGCCTGATCTCTCTCAGCAAAGCGATGGCCTACTCGAGTACCTGGTACGAGTTCAGATGCGCGACCGGCGAAGACGCGTGTGATGCCGCATGCAGTGGAATGCGCACAGAGAACGGACGGCAAGAGAAGGCAAGGGAAGGAAGAGAAACAGCTGGTGAAGCTCAGTTCACGGCGTAGTACTGCGTAAGCAACCGCGGCACTCACCATCCACGGCAAGAGTCACGGTGAATGCTGCCGCATAAAGCAACAGAGTCGCGCTTGGCGCGATGGTCTTGTCGCGGTTCACGACTTGACGTTGCACACGGCCATAGAGTCTGGACCTATTTGGCGAGCCTAAAGCAGCGAAAGTAGGCGCGAGAAATTAATGTCGATCCTGAGATCTCAATTTTGGCGCTAGTTTCGTTTTCTGGTACATCATGGGTCTCATGTAGCTCGACGGCTCTTCGACGGCTCTTTCTGGTTGAGGCTCGGCATGGGCGCAGGTAGCGGGCACGCCGACGCGGAGCAGGAACAAGGGCGGAGCGGCGAGCGGCTGCGGCCGCTCCTGGCGAGGGTCCTCCACTCGCGCCACGCTTCCAAGTCGACTCTCGGCGAGGCGGCAGCGGCTCTCAAGCAGGCGTGCGGTCACGACTTTGACGAGTGGTGCAAGCACGCCCTGGCCGGGCCAAGTACGGGCGCCCTCACGGTCGCCAGACGACAGGAAGTGACATCCGAGGCTAGAGCAGCTTGCTCCACCTCTAGCCATCTCGCCGCCAGCCGCAAGGCACGGACGAGACCGTAAAAGAAAGAAAGAAAACAGACACGCCAAACGAGGGATGGGACGAGGACAGGGTCCCCACCTGCACGAGCAGGATTTTGGAAGAACGATCAGGGGGACAGGTGGGGCTCTCCTGCTCCTGACAAGGGACACGACAGGCTCGCAGCGCGGTGCGCGGTGGACTCCCACATCCACTGGCGGTCTCATCTCAGTCTAGCGACCTGCCTCCAGCTTGTCGCTGGCAGTCTCTCCTACCACAGGCACACTGACACAGGGGTGGCAGGGGCGGCGGCACGAGTCTCCCACATACTATGCGGGCCTCACTAGAGGTGCGGCCTGTGCGTGTCCTCGCCCTTGAGGGGGGAGGGGACCGTGTGTGGGGTCTTTTGATCTTGTGAAATTCTTTTGAGGTCTCAAAAATACCCGGAGTAAAAAGAAAAAAAACTCTTGATTGCCGAATCAGCATGTCACTCGTCGTCTCTCTGCTCCTCGCTTAGGCGGGGAGTCTCCCCCGCTGGTCTCCTCATTCCCTTTTTTCTTTTTCTTTTGAGAGCAGGACGCCGGGTTTGTCTTGTATGTGCGTGTCGGGCCGGGGTGTGGGCGAGGGGCAGAAGGGGCGGGGGCGTGCGGGGCAGAGTGCGTGTCGGGCCGGGGTGTGAGCGAGGGGCGGGGGCGTGCGGGGCAGAGGCCCAACGTCGGGCGGCTTGTCGGGGTCCGGAGCATTCGAGGGGGGAACGAGGAGGGGGGAATGGGCGGTCGGCGACGAGTAGAGCAGCAGGCGCGTACGGGGTAGCCGTCACTTTCCTGCCTCACAAGGGCGGGGCTGTCCCGGAAAGTGAGAAACGCCGGGCAGCGTGGCGCATTACTGAACCCTCCCATACGTGCTCGTACTCCTCCTTCGCTGTCCCATCTCCCCACCTCTTTCCCGCCTGGGCGGGGCGGTGGGCGGGCGCGCGGTGCGGCGCGGCGTGTGCGTGTGTGCGTCTGCAACGAAGGACCGCTCGCAGAGGACCATTGGGTTTGTACTATTAACAACGAAGGCGCTCTCAAAAGGAAAAATTTCCACCAGAATGCGCCCAGTGCAGCCCACAACAAGCCTCCACGACGCGCTCGAGGCCGAGGGTTTGGGCGCGTACGCCGCGGCGATCTGCGGGCAGAGTGCGGCGCTCCTCTCCCAGCCGACCGACCGCGCTCTCGCTGACCTGCTCAAGCAGGCTGGCGTGCTGAAAGTCGGGCACCGTCAGCGGGCCGTTGCGGTGCTGCGCTCGAGCCTCGCGCAGCCGGTGGCCGGCAGTGCAGCCCAAGGCAGCGAGCACGGTGGCGGCGGCGGCGGCGGCGGGCGCCAAGGCGACGGCGCGAATGCCCAGCAGGCCGACGGCTTCTGGAGCGCAATCGTGGCGAGCAGCCTCGAGTCGACGGCTGCCGGTGACCTGCACGCGCACGGCTGCACGTACGCCAGCGCGGACGAGGCGGTGGCGGCGCGGCCTGCACCCCCTACTGCTGCTCCCCACGCCGCCGCACCTCCTCCTCCTCCTTCTCCGCATGCTCCATCTTCACTGCCGCCGGTCGAGCGTGCTACAGCCGGCGAAGTCGACGAGGGTCACGGTGCTGTCGCGGCGGAGCGCGCCCGAGCTGCGTACGCGGGCGGTGCGCAAGAGGACCAGGCGGAGCTCTGCCGACGACGCGGAAACGCCGCGTTCGAGCGGCGCGACCTCGGCGCCGCGCGGCGTTGGTACGGGCGAGCGCTCGAGGCGCGGCCCGAAGACCCGCTCGCCCGCGCCAACCTCGCAGCGTGCTGTCTCACGACCTCGCCGCCCCGGCCGGCCGAGGCCCTTGCGTGTCTCGCGCCGCTGCTCGCCGAGGGGCCAGCTTGCGCGGGCGGGGCCGTTGCGGCCAAGGCGCGGTTGCGTGCCGGCAGAGCCTGCTTGCTGCTCGGCCGGGTCGGAGACGCGGCGGCGCACTTTGACGCGGCGCTCGCGATCGAGAAGGCTGAGGCGGCGGCATGTCGCGGCGCGGCCTCTTTCGAGCCTCGCTGGGCGCCCCCCTCCGATCCGCAAGCGCCGCCCCATCCAGGTTCGACCGCCCGCCCACCCCCCGCGCCGCCCCGCGCCCCAACCCCAACCCCCCACCCCCCCCACGCCCCACCCCCCACCCACCCCCACCCCACGCTCACCCCTTGCCCCCCGCCCCCCACGCCCCCCCTTCACGCAGGGGTGCAGCGGCTCTGCGGTGGCGAGGCGGCGGTGCAGCCCTGCTCGGCCGCCGCGGAGGGCCGCTCCAAGGCGAACAGGCTGCTGAGCCACATTGCGAGGGCTCGCGCGCTCTCCCAGTGCGGTCCCGTCCCCTCCCGCCGGCCCGAGCACGGCAGAGGTTGACACGAATGTCGCCGCTCGCGAGTAGACGAGGCCGGGCGGACGAGGCGCTCTACCTGGCGCGAAGCGTGGCGAGAGAGTGCCCGCACGGCTCCGTCGGCCGTCGAGACGCCTCCGCTTCCGGGACGCGGAAGCCGCACGCACCTCACTGCGCGCGCCTTGCAAGCAGGCGCCGAGCCCGTCCCTTCTCGGAACCCTCCCGGAACCCTCCCGGAGCCCCCTCGGAACCCCCTCGGAACCTTTTAGGCGCCGCGCTCGTCCTCGACATTCTTGAGCGTGCCGGGCGCATGTGGGAGGCGCGTCCATGCAGAAGACACGACCCCGGGGCCCAGGCCACACACTCAGGCCTCACACCAGTCGAGGCCACCCAGGCACACACACTGGCACACACTGGCACACACACTGGCCTGGGTGGGTCGTGTGGCACATCCAGGCACACCCAGGCACACACTGCCACACACTCAAGTCGAGAACAGGCAACGCCGGGTCCCAGGCAACGCCGGGTCCCAGGGGAGGCGCGTCCACCAGGGGGGAGGCACGCGCAGGCACGCCAGAGACGTCGACGCTTCTTCGCTCCCATGCCACGCCCCCAGGCGCAGTGCGAGGCCGAGGCGGCCATAGAGGCTTGGAGAGGCGGCCATAGAGGCGGCGAGGCAGAGGAGCCCGCGTGCGGCCCCGCCCCCGTCCGGCAGACTGCTCTTCTACGCGCTGGCGTCTGTGAGCAGGAGGAGGAGCTCGCACCCCTCCGGCTCGCCCACGCGAGGCTGCTCTCGTTGCGCGGCAACCCGGCGGAGGCGGAGGAGGAGCCCCCCCCGGCGGACCTTTCCTGGACAATTCCTGCCCGATGGGGGATGCAGTCCCCCCCCCCCCCCCGGCAGGCGCTTCGCTCCCTCGTGAAGGACCGCCCCGCCGACGAGCGCGCCGCCGCGTACTTGCGCGGCTTGCGTGCCGGCTTGCACGCGCGGGCTCGGGGCAACAGCTGCTATTGCGAGGGCGACTATGAGGGCGCCGCCGCCGCCTACTCAGAGGGCCTCGACGTCGACACTGGCGAGGGGGGAGGGGGGGGGGGGGGTGAAAGGGGGGGGGGGGCGGGGGTTTAGGGGGGGGGGGGGGGGGGCCGGGGGGGGGGGGGGGGGGGGGGGGGGCCCCCCCGGTTTTTTTTCCCCCCGGGGCCCTTTT
>NW_005200600.1:283128-288929 GCF_000372725.1 Emiliania huxleyi CCMP1516
CAGACTCCGAAAAAGCAACGCCCTCCAGACTTACATGAGGTAGACAACGAGGATGAGGACAAAAGAGCGGGGGGGTCCACCGGCTTGCTTCTCCACGCTGGCCCGTTCTTCCACAGGAGGGCTGCTGCGTGGCCTCCTCCTCGCCAATCGGGCGCAAGCACGGCTGCAGGCCAGGCCCTCCGCCTCGCCACTCCCTCCGCGACGGGAGTGTCACGGCAGCGTGCAAACACACACAGGCTGGCCGGCCCGGCGAGGCGCTCGCGGACGCGGACGCGGCGCTGTGCGTGGAGCCCGACTCGATCAAGCTACATTTGCGGCGGGCAGCGTGCGCCCTCGCGCTCAGCCGGCCCGAGCTCGCCCGCGCCTGCTTTGAGAGAGCACTGGCATCCCGCGCCTGCTCGCCGCGGGAAGGCGCCCCAATCAGCTTCTCATCCCCCGCCTGGTCCCCACCAGGAGCTCGAGCCGGATTGCGCCGCCGCCGCCGCGGGCCTCGAGCAGTGCGCGCGAGAGCCAGCTGGTCGCGCGCGTCGCGCCGAGGGGCAGGCGGCGGCGGCGGCGGCGGAAGAAGAAGAAACCATGGACCCTTATGCCGTGCTCGAGCTGGAGCGTGGCGCAAACGCTGCTCAGATCCGGCAGGCCTTCCGCAAGGCGGCCCTCCGCTGGCACCCGGACAAGTTCGCCGCCCGGCACGGCGTCGGCGATGCGCAGCGCGAGGAGGCAGAGCGCCGCTTCCGGGAGCTTAATGCTGCTCACGGCGTGCTGACCGACCCGGTGAAGAAGAGGCATTACGACTTGGGCGGGGGCATGCGTCGTGATTAAAAATGGCCGTGCCCAGTCATACATGGAAATCTCTGCGCAACATCAGAAGATCCTTGGACTGTAGATCGTAGCCTTTTAGAGATCTCTTAAGTGGCAAATCTCCTGCCAAGAGCAGCAGTAGATTGAAGAACTGGTGGAGGCAAATCTTCTCCGGTGTAGATGCTTCCACGAGAGGAGTCTGAGATCTCGCGTGTGGAGGGCTAGATGCGATTTCTATTAAGAGTTTGACTCACACGCAGGAACCACTCGGCTCACCCACAGGCCCAATCTCGAGTGGCGGCGCTCCGCGCCTACCCAGCGGCGCGCTCCGCGCGTGCTTTCCAGCGGCGCGCTCCGCGCGGGCTTTCCAGCGGCGCGCTCCGCGCGTGCTCTGCGGCAGTGCTACTGCATCTTCCGCAGCTCCAGCAGGTATCAGCAGTGAGTTCACCGCCAGTCATCTGCGCCTCCGTTCGTTGCTCTCGTGCTTGATCGTCAGGCCGTGCTCTCACGTCCGCCGGAGCTACTGCCTCGGCTATCGGCACCATTTTACAAGTTTGACCGCCGACAGGCTGTCGGCGGTCCACGTGGGTCCGGCTCAGTCAAGGCAATGTCGCTCGGCGCTCGCTGGCTCCGTGGATGCTTGTGCTGCTGAGCAATCCAGGCGCACTTTGGCAGCCGGCGGCAGCGACTTGCGGCGTCAGCATTCGAACGGTTGTGTTGATTTGCTCTTGCTCCGCGGTATCTAGCCGGCGCGCTCCGCGCGGGTGTCCAGCTAGCGCGCTCCGCGCGTATGTCCAGGTAGCACCAGCGCGCTCCGCGCGCACCATATATCAGTCATAGGCACTAAAACGACTCCTAAAAGCTCGTTTCTGCAGCTTGGTCCGAGCCTGGCTGTTCTTCACTACTACTGGCTGGTAAGGACCGAAGGACACGTCACGTCCGCACTTGGAGCACTTGCCGCTGTGCGTTTTACTTTTGGCCCAGGCGTCTTCTTCGCTGTTTATTCACAGCACGCCCAGGTTCCCTGGGGTCGCCTCGTGAATAAACGAGTATAAAGAGCGGTGCTTTTGGCCACTCGAGGCCGCCGTGTCCGTCGCCTCTCGTCTCTGTCGCCGCCTGGACGGCGGCGCGAGGCAGCTATGCGCTGGACGGCGGCGCGGCGAGGCAGCCGTCCGCTTGCGCCGCCTCTCGTCTCGAGGCGCCCGTCCGTCGCCTCTCGTCTCCGTCGCCGTCTGGGCAGCGGCGCGGCGAACAGCTGTGCGCTGGACAGCGGCGCGGCGAGGCGGCTGTCCGTCCGTCGCCTCTCGTCTCTGTCGCCGCCTGGACAGCGGCACGGTGAGCGGCTGTGCGTTGGCCCCGCTTTCGACTCGAGGCGTTCGCCTGTCGCCTCTCATCTCATCGCCGTCTGGACAGCGGCGCGGCGAGGCAATTGTGCGCTGGACGGCAGCGCGGCTTGCCGGCTGTGCGCTGCGGCGCGGCGAGCAGCTGTGCGCTGGACGGCGGCGCGGCTAGGCAGCTTTGCGATGGCGCCGCCTTCGACTCGAGGCTGACACAGTCGAGGGTCTGTTATGTGGAAAGAAGGAAAGCAAAAAAGAATATTCAGCCTTCGGTTCTTGCCGTCGTGCCTCGCCTTCCCTGCCGCTCTCCTGGCTCAGTCCTATCAGTAGCAAGTCTGAGCCGCCCCGAACCGCACTTATCTCGGGTCTGCAAGCTCACACCGGCTCGTGATGCCACGGAGAGGGCTCGAGATTGTGCCCGGTGGACCCCATCCGAGGCGATTGCGAGGGCATTCCGGAGGTCATCATCGGCGCCATCGACCGTGATATGTCTCGTCCCGCAGCCCTCATGCACCGAACGGATGCATGCAGTCATAATATGTAGGCCTTATCTCCCGAAGTCTTGAGCAATAGCCGCAAACAACGCTTTTTGGCACTTGCATCGCGACAAGGTCACACGCGGACTCTCCAGCCTCTCACCACCTCGCCTTCCCTGCCGCTCTCCTGGCCCAGGCCCATCAGTAGCAAGCCTGAGTCGTCCCGAACCGCACTTATCTCGGGTGTGCAAGCTCACACGGGCTCACAACTACCCACACACGGGCCCTCACACGCCCATTACAGATCACAGACGCCGCCGGCACGCACTCGCACTTCACACATGCTCAAACACAGCCCCACCAAAGCACAGCCCTGCTCAGAGTAGTCATGGACCGCCCTTTGGGAGCCGCGGAAGCCCCACAGCTGCTGCTCCTCTCGGCTCCTTTCAGTGCGTGTCGTGCACCACCCCACGACAGCGCTGCTCGAGAGAGCTCCAGCGTCCTCCCCGTCGAGTACTCAAGCCTGAGCCGAGAACTCCGTGCAGCTGGGCCAGGGAGCCAGCTGCACACCCGGTGGCGGCGGCGGGATGGGCCACCAGCGCGCCCTGCACGCCGCTGCCGAGCGGTGTCGGTGAGATTCAAGCGCAGCGGCCCGCCGGCGGGCACCAACGACACGTCAGACGGCCGCCGACCGGCCTGCGCAAGGGAGGGTGAGGTAGTCGACCAGATGGGTGCGGCAGGCGAAGCCCACGCCGGGTTTGGGGGGCGTGTGGGCCGCGGGACACAAGGCACCGCGGAGGGGCTACTTTAGGTCAGATCCGCTGAGAGTCCAGCTGTGTGCGCCGGGTCCCCAAGGGTGAAAAAAGAATACAGCGGCGGACGCCGGACTCTTTCGGGTTGTGGCGCGCCCGACTTGGAGCAGCTTCTGCCGCAGGCAGCGCCGAAAGGGCGACCACCATCATGCTTGTCCGGCTCCTCCCCCTCGTGTGGTGGTTCGGCGCCGCCTCCGCGCTGCATCTTGCCGCGCTCCACCGCCGCGTCGCCGTCGGCGCCGACAGCTCGCTCCAGCTGAAGGTCGTGTACGACGCCGACCGCCTGTCGCCGCTGCCGTGCGTGCTCTTCTTCAGCGGGGCTGACTGCTCCCACGAGTCGTACATGTGGCTCGCCGAGCGGCTCGCCCGGGCTGGCTGCGCGGTGGCGCTCTCGTCGTGCGTGGTGCCGTTTGGGCCGAAGACGTGCCTCTTGTCGACGCCGTTTGACCTGGGCGCGCTGGGCAGCCTCGAGGCCTACAAGCGGGGCCCTTCGCGCGCCGGCATCGCCGCGATTCTCGACGAGCTGCGAGCTCTCGCTGCCGCCTCGGACGGGCCCCTCGCCGGCCGCCTCGACCTGGGCCGCCTCGCCGTCGGCGGCCACTCGTCGGGCGGCCGCACCGCCCTCGACCTCGCCTCGTTCGATGAGCCGTTCGGCGTCGCTGCAGTCTTTTCGTACGGCGCGTCGCTGGTCAACTCGGGGATGGGCGCCTTTGCGGAGCGCGGGTCGGTGCTCCCGTGCGACGCCGCGCGCCCGCCCCCTCTGCTCCTCTTGGGCGGCTCGGAGGACGGCGTCAGCGCCGGCTTGTCCGAGAGCGGCGATGCGACCGAGACGCTCCGACGGACGATGGCCGAAGGCGTGGCGCCGGGGAGTGGGCGTGCCGAGCTCTGCATCCTTCGCGGCGCCAACCACATGGCTTTTTGCGAGCCCGTCGACCCCACTTGCAGCGCCGTCGACTCCGACCGCCCTCTCGGCGCCGACGGCGCGGCGGTCCGCTCGGCCCTCGGCGCGCTCATTGTCGACTTCCTCGGCGCCGCAGGGGTCGCCGGCTCACGGCTCGCGCCGGAGGAGCGCACGGCCGCGCTTGCACCTCCGCTCATCTTCGCGGCGGACGCGGTACGCGTCCCGGAGGACGCGCGATGCGTCGGGGCCGAGGTCGCTGCTGCCGGCGCCGCGACAGCCGCCCAACCCGCCGGCCAGGCCGCCGCCGCCGCCGCCGACGAGGTCGCTTGGGAGGCGCTGCGCGGTGCTCTCGATGGCTGGATGGATCGGCTGCGCTCCGAGCTGCGCCTGGCGCCGTCCAGTTTTGCCGAGGAGTCCGCAAAGTGGGCTGCAGGCGGGGACCTCCGCTAGTAGGAGTTCCAACTTCCGAGAGGCAGGCGAAGTAGCCACTTCTGGCACTTGCGTCGCAAGTTGCGAGGCGCCGAAGGACGCCAGGCCTTGGGCGTGGGGCCGGCGCCGTACCTAGGGGCCATTAAGCGAAGTCCTTGCCCCTCCCCCACTCCGCCGTTCGCACTGCGCTCCTTCCCCGCCACGCCTCCCGCATTCGACCCCTTCCGGCTCCCGTGCCGCCGCTCAGGTGGGCTGCGCGGATCACTCGACGGCTTTGCGTCGCCGGCAGTGGAGTGGGGGGTTCGGTACGCAAACGAAGCGGCCGAAAGTGGCGGCGGCGGTGGCGGCGCGGCATCGGGGAGCGCCGGCGCAAAGTCAGTGGGCGTCAACTTGTGGTTGACGAGCCGGCTACCAGTGCCACACATGACGCTCTATGTCGGCGTGCGCGCCGGACGGGCGACGCTGATGGCGGACCATTTGCCACGCTTCGACTTGGGCGAGCGGCCGGAGCACGTCGCAGCCTTCTACGGCGGCGAGCAGGCGAGTCGGTGGTCTGCGGCGCAGCGGGTGAAGGGTCTTACGCCGTTCCGATCGAGCGACCCGTCGGTGCGCGCGCTGCAAGGGCCAAACGCGCTCGCGCTGCACGGCGCCGCCGCCGACCCACACGCAGTCTCGGCGTTGGTGGCAGAGCTGGATCGGCACGCGGGGGCGTGGTTGGGCTGGGTGCGTACCACGCCGCTCCTCGATGATGGCGCGGAGGCGGAGGCGGTGCGCGCACGCGACTGGTCCCTGCGCGCGGCGCTGCGCGACCACGAGCGTGCGGCTGGCGAGCGTTTCATGGGGCCCGACGTCGCCGCCACGCTCTCGGCGAGCATGGCGGGGCCGGAGCTGCGGGCCGAGGAGGGCGCCCGCGCGGAGCCGCTCGCATGGCGGCCGGCGGCGGCGGCAGACGGCGTCGCCAAAGCTGCAGGCGAGCTCCCTTCTCTGTCTCCGTCTCTCCTGTCTGTCTGTCTTCTCCCTCTCCCTCTCCCTCCCCTTCTCTCTCCCT
>NW_005200600.1:289036-290931 GCF_000372725.1 Emiliania huxleyi CCMP1516
TTATTTCCCCCCCCCCCCCTTCCCCCCCCCCTTTCTCCCTCCCTCCCTCTCTCCCCCCCCCCCCTCCCTCTCTCCCTCCCTCAATCGTCGCACCCCCCCTCCGGCCGCCATCGCAGAGGAGGACCTTCGCCGCTTCGGCGAGACCGCCCAGCGCGTGGTCGCCGGCGTGCCGGCCGCCGGGGGCGCAGAGCCGGGCGAGCACCGCTCGCTGAATGTCGAGGCGGACGCGCGGCACACGCTGCCGTCGCCCCGAGTGCTGTGACCGCGCCTCAAGCGCGGGGCCGAGCCGTCCTAGGTGACGGTCCATCGCGACTTGGGCAGCTTCATGGCGGCGAAGCCCGGGCTGGAGGTGCTCGGCGATGCTGGCAAGCCGGAGGTGCTCGTGCGCGCGCACGCGTTCGCAGAGCCCGACTGGCGGTCCTTTGACCGCCCGCTGGCCAACACGCCGGAGGGGGTGTACACCTATGTGCACGAACTCGCCGCCGCCGCCGGGACGGAGAGCGGTCCGCTGGCCGGCCCGACGATCTGCCTCAAGCTCAAGCGACGGGAGGCTGTCGCCGCCGCACTCGGCGGGACAGCCCTCGATGATTTGGCGGCACGAGAGGGGGATGCGCCCGACTTGGAGGCGGCGAGGCGCGTCAACCAGCTCGCGTGCGGGTGGCAGCCTCCCCCGTCGCTCTGCGCCGCCCGCTCCACCGGCGAGCCGCTGCGCCTCGAGCTGACGGGCGACCGCGAGCTGCTGGACGCTCCGGACGGGCCGCTTGGCAACAAAGGCGGCTTGTACATCGAGTCGCGTGTGCGCGTCGCACCCGCAGAGGGCAACCCTTCGGTGCTGCGTGTGACGAGCCCGACGATCACCACGCCGCTCGTGGGCGTGCCAGAGCAGTTCCGCGCGGGCCACTACATGAAGGTCCTGAGCCCTTGGGCGGGCTACGCGGAGGCCATAGAGTGAAGACGTTAGGAAGACGTCTATTAGCGCCGGCGTGTAGCGTGGTGTCATGCGGCCGGAGAGTGAGCGTGAGAGCAGCGTGACTGGCACGCTAGAGAGTGGAGACGATGAGCGTGGTGTGCTAGGTAAGAAACGTGCGCACAGCATGTATCTCTGAGGTGGGAATAAGGAAGTGAACTGACACAGACAGCCTGTGTATCTGTGTATATATTTACTGATGTGTGATGAGTTTGCTTGCACGGTTGCCAGATAGATGAGCTCTTATACTAGGACTAGCGTAGTGTGGGACCTGCAGCGGGGTTTCTCCTGGCACACAGGTACTCACTTATCCTCCAACGTCCAACGGACGTTCGAGAGTGGACTCTATTTCACTCTATACTACGAATGGCCCAACGAGGATGGCAGTGAAACCCAACCAGTGGAGAAAATGAGGAAGCTGGTCACACGCCCCACGCTCGACGCTGCCCTGGTCATCAGACGATCAGCGAGGCCGCCAAGGACAACCACGAGCTGTGCTCAAGACGCTGTCTGGCCAAATCGCCGCGTCGTCCTATGCAGCGTCGTCGTTGATGCGTGCGGAGCTGCTGGAGCAGGCGGATGCCAAGCTGGCCAAGAAGGAGGAGGCGGCGGCGCAACAGGCGGCGGCGGAAAAGTCGCGCAGGCCAGCGTCG
Source organism: Emiliania huxleyi CCMP1516 (assembly GCF_000372725.1). Taxonomy (NCBI): domain Eukaryota; phylum Haptophyta; order Isochrysidales; family Noelaerhabdaceae; genus Emiliania; species Emiliania huxleyi. The sequence continues at coordinate 290,657 of NW_005200600.1, forward strand.
CCGCCGCCGCGGCGAAGGCGAAGTGGGTTTTCAAGCAGGAGGATAAGGTGGTGAAGCGCTCAGGTGGAGAGAGCGAGTACGGTGAGGTTATCGGCGATGCGCAGCTGCTCAAGGAGGCGGCAGACGCTGAGGCGAACGAGCTCGAAGCGGCGGCGGACGCGGCGGAGACGGCGGTACGCGCCCCACCCCGGACCGCCCCGCCCGGCCGCAACCGACACGACCCGACCCGCCGCGCTTCAACCCCACCCGAGCTCCCACCCCACGCGCGACTGTCG
>NW_005200600.1:291031-296123 GCF_000372725.1 Emiliania huxleyi CCMP1516
GGGGTTTTCAAACAGGGGGAAAAGGGGGTGAAGCCCTCAGGGGGAGAAAACGAATCCGGGGGGGTTTTTGGGGATGGGCAACTCTTCAAGGAGGGGGCAAACTCTGAGGGAAACAACCTCAAAACGGCGGGGGACCCGGGGGAAAAGGGGTTTCCCCCCCCCCCCCGGAGCGCCCCCCCGGGGCGAAAAAGAAAAGACCCGACCCCCCGGGTTTTAACCCCCCCCGGGGTCCCCCCCCCGGGGGGATTGTTGCCCCCCCCCCCCCCCCCTTACTCCTTGTGGGGTTCCCCCCCCCCCCCCCCCAGGCCGGACCGCGGACGCCGCCGGGGACGCCGCCACCGGCGGCGCCGCCGACGAGAAAGTACGGCTGCGCGCTCTGCGGCTCAAAGCTCCACAACCTCACCACGACGAAGAAGGATGAGAGGACGGTGACCTGCCCCTACCACAACGACTTCAAGGCCGTGATCGGCAAGAAGGACGAGGTCAAGTACGTCAAACTCAACCCGAAGGAGAGGATGGCGAAGCGGGCGGAGGAGGCGGCGAAGAAGGAGGAGGAGGCGGCGAAGGAGGAGGAGGAGGAGGAGGAGGGAGGGCCGTGAGCTGCGCAGTGAGAAGGCGGTGGCGTAGTAGCGGTCGCGAGAGGAGTTGTTCTTCACACCGTCCGTCCGTGTCGGGAGGTGTCCGGCGACGAGGGGTCGCGACACACATCTCGCACGAGGTCGAACCATGTCCTCCTTTTCTTGTTATTTCTTCACTACCCTGAACGCCTTGCCTATCATCATCGTTGCAACTGAAAAGACCTCCAAGCCCTGGGAGCCCTCCCCCTACTATAAAATTCTGCAGCCCCCACCCCCCCCCCGCCCCCCCGGGCCATCGAGCACCATGGTGCTCCTGGAGGGAACGGCGGTGCAGCTCCACGGCCTCGTCACACGGCCCGAGCACAACGGGCGGCGTGGCGAGGTGGCCGGCTACGACAGCTCTGCGGGAAGGTACATTGTCGCGGTGTGCGGGGGTCTCGGGCCGCCGACGAAGCTCAAGCTCAGGCGCGAGAACCTGATCCTGCCTGCTGCCTCCGAGCCCCGAGCGCCCACCTCGCTGCCGGCCCACCTCGCAAAGCGGCCGCGCTGCTCGGCCCACGCTCCCTCCGAGGCAGCCCCCGCTGCGGCGCCGCTCGCTCCGGTGAGCAAGGCGGCCATCTTCTCCGGCGTGCGGGTGCTGCTGGCGGTGCGGCTCCCCGATAAGCTGCGCGAGCTGCAGGAGGGAGTGGTGCGTCGCGGCGGCGGGGACGTGGTGAGCGACGTGCGCGAGGCGACCCACCTTGCCCTCGAGCCGGACCGCCGCCCCTCCGAGCTGGCGTGCCTAGCAGCGCTGCCGCAGGCCGAGTGGCCGCGCCTCGTGACGAAGGAGTGGGTCGGGCAGTGCTCCAAGGTCCTCTCCGCCGACGGTACGCGGCGCGACGTGCTGCTCAAGCACCGCCACCCCCTCGACCATCGCATGGCCAGCCCAGCCGACAGCCCGGCGCGCACTCCGCCGCCGCCTGCGGGGACGGCGACGCCGCCGCGAGACGGCGGCGCCGCCGCGGGTGCCGCCGGGCCCTCTGAGCCGGTGGAGGCCGTGCCAGCGACCGCGGACCCGCGCTGCATCGTCGCGTGGAACTGCTGCGGACTGGAGAAGCGGCTGCAGAGTCAGAGGGACAGCAGCGCGCTCGGCGACTTTCTGGCGACGCGGTGCCTCCCTCCTCCCGCCGCCCCTCCTCTCTGCCGCCTCCCGCCCTGCCACTCTCTCCTCAGCCCCGCTCCCTCTCTCCTCGCCGCTGCCCCTCCCCCCTCGCGACCTCGCCTCGCATCCTCCTCGGAGCCTCCCCGCAGGCGGCCCGACCTTCTCTTCCTCTCCGAGGTCAAGATGGCGCGCGAGCGCGGCGACGTCTCGCACTGCCCAAAGGAGGAGGGGGACCGGCGGCGCATCCTCAGAGCGGAATCGACTTGCCTCGCCGGCTACGAGTGCACCTTCGCCCTGGGCCTCAAGAGGGCGGCCGGATCGGCGGTGCTGTGGCGAGACGGGTCCGCGCCCCGCCGGCTCTGGCGCTACTTGCCGGACGACCTCGATGCGCCGCCAAGCGACGCGTGCGACGAGGACGGCCGCGTGCTGCTCACAGAGTGGCCGTCGCTGCTGCTGCTGCACACGTACAGCCCAAACGTGGGCCAGACCCCCGAGTCGTACCGCCGCCGCACGAATTGGGACGCACGCGTCGCAGAGTGGGCGGAGCACGCCGCTTCGTGGGCGTCGGCGCGCGGCCTTGCCGTGGTCTACATGGGCGACCTGAACTGCGCGCCGCAGCACGAGGACGTGACGTGGTGCCGCTGCAACCCGAAGAACCGGCGCGGCTGCGCTTGCCCGCTCGACGCGTGCGCACAAGGCAGCGGCGCGACGGCCGGCTGGATGCTTGCGCAGCACCCCTCTGCCACAGACGACGGCGGCTTCACCGGTCAGAACGGCGTCTCGCCCAACGAGCGGCGCGGATTTGCCGAGCTGCTGCGGCGCGGCGGCTTGGTCGACGCCTTTCGCCACCACCACCCCGCGCCGGCCGGCTGCCCGCCGCCTGACCCGTTCGCAGACGACACCTTCTCGTACCGCGGCTGGCCGGGCAATGACGAGAGGGACCCGGCCTTTGCCAAGTATTACCGACGAGGCATGCGCATCGACCACGCGCTCGTGAGCGCGGCGCTGCTTCCGCGCGTCGTGGCGTGCAATATCCTTGGCGCCGGGGAGAGCTGCGCAGGCGCGGGCTTTATGGGCTCGGACCACGCGCCGATTGTGCTCTGCCTAGCGCGTGGCACTAGTCCGCGAGCAGCTGATAATTAGTTAGACTCGACGTGTCGTGTCCTGGCCGATTCGGGGCCGCGCCGTCGCCTTGAAAGAAAGAAAGAAAACACGCAAGCCAAAAAAGAGAGCGGGAAAAGAGCTGAGAGGGATGGGGGCGGGCGCGGGGAGGGGGGGACGGCCGACGCTGCCACCACACACAGGGATTTCAAGGGGAGAGGAGGGGAGCTTTGTAGTCTCTCGCCAATTCTCGCAGCGTCCAGCGACATTCATGCCACCTCGCGGACGCGGTCTTCCCACTCTCGTCATTCTCCTCCCCTGCCGCAAAAAGAAAGAAAGCTTGTAAACAAACAGTTAGAGGCTGCGCAGGCCGTCCCGTTTGCATGTTTGAAAAAACGCCCCGGGGCCCGCAAACCCCAATATGTGTTATGTCTCTCACACACTCACGTCACACGTGCCGCAATATGTGTCACACCACGGCAGCTTCTGCCACCTCTCGATCGGTTTCACTTTCTACGCACACCCACCGGGGAAGGGGCGCTTGGGGGCGGGGGCGGGGGCGTGGGCGTGGGCGGGGGCGGGGGCGCGCAGCCAGCGCGCCGCCTCGGCGCGCCGCACGGGCGCGGCGAGCCTCTGAGCGGGCCCGAACTGAGGAGCAATGTTTGCTGCGGTGGTGGTAGGTGGTAGGTAGGTGGTAGGTAGGTGGTGGGGTGGTTTGACTTTGCCGCAGAGGCCGTCGCTAGCTATGAACAGTATTCTTTTCGAGTGCGCGTAGTAAAATTCTTTTCGAGCCGCGCTGCTGTTGCTCACCAAACAACGACATGAGCGACGACGAGGACACGAACAACGCATTCAGGGAGATGAAGAAGCGGCAGGCCTGGGAGGAGAAGCACGGCTTCAAGCTCGAGCGGGAGAAGCGCGCGATTCGCTCGAACTCGCGCTCGCGCTCCCGCGACAATAGCCCCCTGTCCCGCCGCGACCGCGACCGCGACCGCGACCGTGACCGCGACCGCGACCGCGACCGCCGGGACCGCGACCGCGATCGCGACCGCCGGGACCGCGACCGCGGCGACCGCGACCGTGACCGCGACCGGCGGAGCCGCGACCGGCGGAGCCGCGATCGGCGCGGGCGCGACCGCGACCGCCGCCGCGATTACAGCTCCTCCTACTACTCGGACGAGAGCTCGGAGGACAAGGACCGGCGAGGGGGCAAGCGAAGGGACGCTTCAGCGGACTCGGACTCAGGCGCGGACCGGCGCAAGGACCGGAAGAAGAAGAGGGACGAGTCGGAGTCGCGCAGCAGCGACGAGTACGTCTCTTCCCTCGCGGCCCCTTGGTCTCCTGGCGGAGGCCACGTTCACGGCTCGCGCGCCACGTTCCGTAGGTCGGATGAGGGGCGGCGGCGGCGGGAGAAGCGCGGGAAGGGGAGCAAGAAGAGCAAGAAGAGCAAGCGGTCCAAGAAGCACGAGCCTTCGCGGTCCGAAAGTGGGAGCTCGGAGGATCGGCGGCCATCAAACCCGTGAGGCGCGCCGCGCCCCGCAGAACCCCCCCCCCCCCCCCCGGCGGGGCGGCGCCGACCCCCCCGCGAAGAGCCGTCGCCACCTGTTCACGGCCAGGCGCGCCGAGCTGCGTGCGTAGCCCCGACGAGATAGAGGCGCGCCTTTCGCGCGCCCCAAATATGCAGCTAGAGAGGGCGCTCGGGACGGTCGTGGCTCGTGCTGCAATGCCCACTCGTATTTTATGGCGAGGAAAACTAGGACATGTGTGGGAAAAAACTAGCGAGACGCGGCGGCGCAGCCCGCGAGACGAGCGCGAAGCGCCGAAGGCAAGGGCCGCTAGCCACCGAACGCTATCGAGGCGGGCGCTCTCTTTGTGCGCGCGGCCACGGCCACGCGCACGCGCGCGACACCGCGGCGACACCGACCGCGCACGGTCCACGGAGGTCGGAGGGGCTCTTTCTCACACGTGCCGTGGGACCAGTGTCGCACCTAGAGCCGTATCGCACACGGACGTCCCGGCGGTCCGGCGGCATGTGACATGCCCCCCGCGCACTTCGGGGTGGACAGTGCGCTCAGCCGACGTGACTCCAAGGCGTACGATTCATGTCCGTGGACGCAATCTCGACGGCGCAAAAGGGGCACGGCTTGTTGTGCTGGAGGAGGGCGTACGTGCAGCTGCGAAGCGATCATTGCAGTCGGTTGTGATGTCGGGGTCGGCGGGGGGGCGCGAGGGGGCGCGGGGGGGGGGGGGGGGGCCCGGGGGGGGGGGGGGG
>NW_005200600.1:296223-314262 GCF_000372725.1 Emiliania huxleyi CCMP1516
TGCCATGCTGAACCATTAGCGGGTCCATGAGCGAGCCCAATTCTCGGCTTCGAGCAGGTCAAGTATGCGACCGAACATGCTGTTGTCGTCTCGTTCATCAGTGCGCAGCGCGGCTTCCACGGCATGGCGGTCGATTACCCCGTTCGCGGCGAGCAACCCATCCAGCAAGCGCTCGGCGATCGAATTTCGGTTCAGGGCGAAAATTTGCCTTACGAAGCTGTCGGGTCCGGCCTTCGATGTTCTGGCCAGCACGGCAGGCGGCAATTCCTGTGCGAATGCCGCCCGGGCCAAAGCGCGGTTCCTGCCGCCGTGTGCCCATATCCAAGTCGGAACACCGAGACAAAACTCCATGAGCGGCTGACTCATTAGTGGCGAAAATCGAGGCGGGCCGGCGGCCAGCCCATGCACGTGCTTCGTCGCGCCATCTCAACGGGGGCGGGGGCAAGCGGGCGGTCACCTGGCGCAAGTGATGTTGTGCTTGCACGGGAAGAGCGTGACTTGGATCGGCGCGTCCATGCAGACGACGCACTCGCTCACGGACTCGTCCGGCTCCACCGCTCGCTTCGAGGCTGCTGGGCCGCGCCGCTCCCTCCCACTTCCCTCCCTGCCCGCCCCAGCTGCCGCGGCGCTCGCGGCAGGGCTCGCGCCGCTTGAGCCACCGCTTGGGGGGGCCTCTGCTGAGCCGGCCTGCCGGCAGAAGCGCTGCTGGTGGCCGAGGCCGCCGCAGTGCAGACAAAAGTAGACGCGGCAGCCTCGCTTCGCGCAGATGAACGAGCCCGCCTTGTTGACGACGCCGCACTTGCATCGCCAGTCGCGCGTGACATCCTGCTGCTGCCCCGGGCGCCACGCCGGAAGAGTCTCGGAGCCGGGCCCAAGAGGCGCGCCGCGGGAGGCGGGCGCGCTGTCGGGCGGGGGCGCGAGGCGGCAGAAGCGCTGCTGGTGGCCCGTCTGGCCGCAGCGGAGGCAAAAGTAGCAGTGGCAAGAGCGCGAGGAGCAGAGGTAGGTGCCCGCCTTGTTGATGGTGCCGCAGCGGCAGCGCCAGTCCTTGGTCACGTCTTGGGGCCCGGACGAGAGGCGGGCGGGCGTCTGTGCCTGCGGCGACGCCGTGGGTGTTGGCCGCCGGACGCCCGCTGCGTTATGCGCCGGCGGCTGCCCCGCCGGAGCAGGCGGCTGCCCGCGGCTGCTGGCCATCGCCGCCCAAACGCGAGAGCAGCTTCTCGCCGCCTCCTCGGCGGGCGGCCGCGTCTCGACGGGTCGCGAGGCGGACTGCGCAGCGAGCGCCGCCAGCGAGGAGGGCGCAGGGAGCGACGTCCGAGGTGCCGGTCCGGGGAAGCCCTCTGCCGGCGGGGCAGCCGCCCCCCACGGGCGGGTGCCAGATGCGTACGAGAAGGTGGAGGACGCCGGCGCGGGCGCCTCGAGAGACTTGCTGCGGAGCGCGGCGAGCTGCGACGTCGGCGCGCTCTCGCGCGGGAGCACCGCGTCGCTGAGGTCCGGCAGCGCCGGCAGCGGCGCGTCCCACAAGTCGCCAATCATCGAGTCAGCCAAGTCGTGCATCTGCTCGAGCTGCTGCTCCTCCTCGGCCAACACCGCGGCTCCGGCCGCCGGCTCGGCGAGGGGGGCGCCTCCACGGTCGGCGGGGGGCGGCGACGGGTCGGGGGGCGGCGCGGGGGCGGCGCGAGGGGGAGGAGGGCGGCGCACGGCAGGAGGACCCCACGCGGCGGCACCAAACGAGGCGGCCCCGAGGCCGTGCCCGCCCAGCGCAGGCAACGCTGCGACTCCGTTGTAGGTTCCCGACCCGGCCCGCCTCGGTGGCCGGCGCCCCGCCCCCGCTGACGCTCCCGCCGACGCTCCCGCCGCCTCGGCACCGGCGATGGGAGAGGCGGCGACTGCCCAAGGCGAGGCGGTGCGCCCGGGTGCGCTGTCGTGGCGCAGGAGCGGAGGGGCCAAATGCTCTGCCGGCGGCGCAGCAGCGGGCGGGCGAGGGGGCACCACCACGGGGGCCCGCAAGGCGGGCACCGCAGCGCGAGCCTCGGCGCAGGAGGGCGGTGACTCATCCGCCACGCTGCCGGCGCGCGCGCCTCGCGGCGCAAGCTGGCCACCTCGGCCGGCAGCGGGCAGCTCGTCTCGCGGCGGCGCCGGATCGGGCGCAGCCGGCGGCTTGGCGTCAGCGAGCGGCTTGGCGTCAGCGAGCGGCTTGGCGTCGGCCACGGCATTCTTGTGCCTGTCCCTGCGCTTCGCCACCGCAAAATCGTCGAGGCACTCCTTCTCAGCCACGGGCGGCCACTCCACGGACGGCACAGCCTCGCTCGCGGGCGCAGCTGAGATGGTGTCCTCCTCGAGGGCTTCGAGCAGCTTGGCTTCGATGAATGCGGTGGCGCCAGGCCGCGTCGCGCGCTCAAGGGCGGCGGCCGCCTTTGCGGCGGCCGGCGCCGGGCGGGGCTGGAAGAGGAGCTTCGAGACCAGCTTCTCAAGCTGCGGCTCGGCGGGCACCTCCCTCCGCCAGCCAGCCTCGGACAGGACCCGCTCCACGAGCGCCGAATCGTCGCCGGACGGCGCCGCCTCGAGCATCTCGAACAAAGTGCCCCGCTGCTGCTGCCGCCGCGCCTGCGCCGCCGCCTGCGCCGCCGCCGCCTGCGCCGCCGCCGCCTGCGCCGCCGCCGCCTGCGCCGCCGCCGCCTGCGCCGCCGCCGCCGCGGCGGCGGCATCTAAAGGCGCGGTGTCGTCTAGCTCGTCCATGTCTGGCCCATCCGCCTCCGCCTCCGCCGGCGTGGCGACCGCTCCCCGACCCGCAGCGTCGCCGAGCGGCGGCTTAAGCGACTGCTCGTCGCTGCCGTGGGGAGCAAGCGGCTCGGCGGCACCGAGGGGCGCGGTCTCAGCCTCCTCCGTCGCCGCCAAGACGCGCCCGCCGGCCGCTATCTCCTGCCTGCTCCGCCGCTTCTGCTTCTTGCTCCCCTTGGACTGCGCCGCCGCCACAAGCGCCTCCACTGCCGGGCCGGCGGGTGGAGCGGGCTGCACATCCCGGGCGGCACCGACGCTCGACGCCTCCGACGCGGCGGCCGCCTCGCGCTCTGGCGCGGGCCACTTTCGCGCCGTGCGCTTCCTGAGCTGCAGCGCCATCACGCCCTCGCCGATGAGGAGGATCTTGCACGCAGTGGGATCGATGGCAGCGAACGGCGACAGCGACAGCCGGTACGGCCCCGCATCCACCAGCACCGAATTGGCCTCAAAGCGGGCCCGGATCTGGCCCACCTCGGCGGGGCAAGCACGCGCAAAGTGGACCTCGACCACGAGGTGCGACTTTGTCTGCCACCACTCGTGCTGCACGCTCGAGAGGTGGCAATCGCGCCGCGCAGCCGACCCGTCCGCGGGCGCGCAAGTGGCGCCGTCACAGGCCGCCTCCGACAGCGACCCTCGCCCCTCCGCCTCGCCTGGCTGCTCAGCGCCCTGTCTCGCCGCGGCGCGCTCGCCCTTTGACTTCCTCTTTCGGCTGCCCGTGTCCTTGGCACGCCGCGGGCTTGATGCGAGCGCGCACGAGGCGTCGGCGCCTGACCGCTTCCCGTTCTTACCCTCCGTCCTGCTCGTGAGCATCAGCGGGCGGCCGCTCTTGCGCTGCGCAATGGCCTGGCAGCAAGAAGGGGGGAGGGGTACGGTGGAGGGAGAGGGGGGGGGGGGTGCAGGCGCCGAGCGGCTCTCGTGCGGCTTCAAGTGCGGCTCGGCTCGGCTCGGGGGTGCTCTTCCCTTGGCCGGCGCACAGTGCTAGCTACTGTACGGCGTCGAGTGGCGGCCAAACGGGTGAGTGTTCCTGGAAGCTCTATCCATAGGCACTATGCCACAGCAGTGGTTGACGTCCTGCTGCTACCTTAGGCGGACTGCTATCGCGCCTTGTCGAGCGTGCTGACGCACTCCTTCCACCCGTCGTCTTTGAAGTGCTGCGAGAGGGCGGCGGCGTGGCAGGAGGAGCGGCGGAGCAGCTGGACGAGGAAGCGGAAGTTCTTGAACTGCTGCAGGAACGAGGTTGGCAGCTCCGCCGTCGGGTCGGCGCCCTGCTCAAGCAGCAGCGAGACGCACTCCTCGTGCGCATACCTGCGGGCCGGCCAGCGGCACACGCGTGAGCAGACGGTCGTGGGGGTGGGAGGTCGTCCGGGGGCCATGGCGATAGTTCGGAGGGCATGTGCAGCGGGGCGAGAGCGGGGGCGTGGGTGGGGGGGGTCTATGGGCTGTAGGGGCGGAGGGCATGTGCAGCGGGGCGAGAGCGGGGGCGCGGGGGGGGGGGGGGGGTGTCTATGGGCGGAGGTTGTTGGGGCATGGTTCTCACTCGGCCGCGAGGTGCAGCGGTGTCCTCGGGTCCTCGAGCGGAGTGACGTGGGCCTCGATGTCGGCGCCGTTGCGCAGCAGCGCCTCGAGGACCTGGAAGCGGCGGTGGCGGGAGCGGCGGTGGCGGCGGCGGTGGTGGGGACGGCGGGAAAATGGGCGGCGGCGGTGGCGGTGGCGGCGAGGGCAGTGGCGCTGCTGCTGCTGAGGGCGAGAGCGGCGGCAGCCCAGACGGGGGCGGCGGCGAGGGCGGTGGGCACCTCAGCATGCCCTTTCTCGCACGCCATGTGCGCGGCCGTCCCCTCGTCGCGCACGCGCACGTCGATGACGTCGCCGCTAGCCTCGAGCAGCCGCTCGACGCACCGGCTGTCGCCGGCCGCTGTCGAGAGGTGGAGCGGCAGCAGCTCGGACGCATTGCGGTACCCGAGGAGCGGCTTGACCGCCGGCCAGCTGAGCAGCTCTGCGATCGCACCCTCGCGTGCCTCCAGCGCAGCGTAGTGCAGCGCGGTGTTCTGCTGCGCGTCCGCGACGGCGGGGTCGGCGTTGGACGAGAGCAGCAATCGCAGCAGCTCGACGTGCCCCATGGCGGCGGCGATGTGCAGCGCGGAGCGGCCGTCGCGGTCCTGCGCGTCCTGGTTGCAGCCATGCTGCACCAGCAACGAGCTCATCTCTGGCTCCTCTTTACACGCGGCGTAGCATAGGGCGGTGCGGCCGAAGCAATCGGTGGCCGACGGCGTGAGCGCGGGCGAGCCGCGCTCGAGCAACATCTGAAGACGGGCGACCGGCGACGCATCAGCGGGCGGGCGATGAGGCGGGCCACGGTGGTGCCGCGGGCCACGCAAGGGCGTCTTGGCGTGTCGCGGACGTGTCGCGGACGTGTCGTGGATGCGTCGTGGGCGTGTCGTGGGCGTGTCGTGGATGCGTCGTGGGCGTGTCGTGGGCGTGTCGTGGGCGTGTCGTGGGCGTGTCGGACGTGTCGTGCCTGCAGCAAGTCACGGTCGCCCGAGTAGACGGCGAGGTGGAGGAGGGTCGCCTTGTACGGCATGGACGCCTCCCCGAGCCCCGACTCGTCGCTGTCGAGCAGCCGCCGCACCGCCTCCGTCTCGCCGGCCGCCGTTGCGGCTTGCAGCTCTGTCCAGCCTGCAGCGTGAGGACGAGCGACATCAGGGGGTGCGGTACTGTGCAGTGTATTCAGCACCGCGTGAGTACGAGCGAGGCGAAGGCGGTCGAGTGCAGCCAAATACGTGCCGTCTCGAGCGCTGGTTGGAGCACACTCAGACTGGCCTTCCGCTTCTAGACTGTCTCTCGCCCTTGGACAGCACGTCGAGCAGCGCGGGGATGCGCCAGCCGCGGAGGACGAGGTAGTAGCCGAGCGGCAGGGAGTGGTCGCGGGAGGAGCCGCAGCGCGGCGCGCCGCACGTCCACGGGCAGAGCACGCGCATGCCGTGCGGAGCGCCTATGTCGACAGCCGGCGGAGAGCGGTGAGAGGCGCGGCCAGCAACGCGCGTGCGCGCTCCGCCCTGGCGGCGCTGCCGTTGGAGAGGAGGCAGCGGACGGCGTCGCCCAAATCGTACTGGACGGCCCAGCCGAGCTCCTCCTTGACCTTGTCGAGCGGCAGCTCGTGCGACATCAGGCACGCGATGCAGTCGGTGTACTCGCGCTTGACGGCGATGTGCAGCGGGTGCACCCCGTATCGGTTGGCGGCGTTCACGTCCGCCCGCGCGTCGAGCAGGAACTCGACGAGCTCGACGTAGCCGCCCGCAAGCGTGTGGTGGAGCGGGGTGCCTCCGCACCCATGCTGCCGGTTGTCGGGGTCGGCGCCGCACTCGACGAGCCGCGTCGCTATCTGCAGCCGCGCCTCCTGGTGCACGACCGAGTGGCGCTCGCCAGTCGCGACCTCGTGCAGCCCGCAATCAAGGTGGCGCTGGGTCACACCTACGCGGGTTGGCGCGGGCTCGAGGATGGCGCCGCTGGCAGGCGAGCCGTGCAAGGATGCGCTGGAGGCAGCGGCCGCGGGCGGGCACACACCCTCAGTGAGGAATTTCTCGACAACGTCACACTCGAGGCAGCGAATTGCCCAGATGAGAGAGTGTTCGTCGTTCTCGGCCGGTGGCGCGGTCGACGCGTCGGCTAGCGCCGTGGACGGAGCAGGCGCCTCCGGCATTGGTGACCAGTGCACCGGTCGCGACGAGGGCAGAGCACTGGAGAAAAAAAATTCCAGCGCTGTCACAGCACACTGGCACGACAAGGGCGCGGACTGGCGCGGACTGGCACACACACCGGCTCACCACCGGAGCCGCCTAAGCGACTCCGTTAAGAACGGCAATGCATTCCGCACCGTGCACAATGCCGCTCTCCCCGCACGCTAGCTCGTTCACCGTCTGCCACGCCACGGCGGTGTGGAGGACGACAGACAAGCGCTGCATCTGCAGCCCGTGCCAGTTCTTGGTGGTCCATGTGACCTCGTCCAGGTGCTGAGCGTGCGAAAGTTTGTTGCTCAGCTGGTTCGCCGCCTCCCTCAGCGCTCAGCCGGGTGCTGCGAACCTCAGTGCTGCGCCGGCGCCGCGTCCTCGGCGGCGGACGACGTCGTGGACGGCGCCGGAGCGCGCTCCTTGCCGAGGGGCACCATGTACATGTGTGCTGGGTGGCGGCTTCACTCTGCTGAAACGGAAAACAGGACACGGGGAAATATAAGGTAAGATGATAAGCGGCGAACGAGGCACGGTCGCTCTCCGACATGAGGCGCGTTGCACTCGCCAGTGCTGCCCTGGCCTTCTGTCCGCCCGCCCAGTGGGTGGGAGGTGCCTCTGCTGCTGTGGCATGCCTCACGGCTGTGACTGGCCGGCGCCTCGGCGCGTCAGCTCGGCTCGGCGTAGCGATAGTGGCCAGCGCAACTCGCCTGGACTCAACGCTCAGCCAGGAGCTCCCGCACGCGCTGGCGCGAGTCATGGCGCATGCAACGCGTCTGAATGCTCGCCTCGCCTTGCGCAAATGCGACCGTCCTCGCCGCCGACAGTCCACCGCCTGCTAAAGAAGCACTGCGATGAATGCGGCACCGGCGACGCATGGCAGGCTGGTGATGACGCAGTTATGGGGTGTTGTGTGCCATCAGAGTGACTCTCTGTGTGTCAGGGATAGTCAGGGCCGTCCATTAGAGCTCCAGTAAGCTCGGAGACATCCCATTAGTGCGACTCGACCTCTTTGAGTCACTGCCTTCCCGGCGGGTTGGTTGTAGAGCCTCTACAACAAACTCTACAGCAAAATCGCGCTCTACATCGCTCTACAACGCACGCAGTTCGTCCCGCGCCCGATGTAGAGCTCTAGAGCTCTACAGCGCTCCAGAGCGCTCTACATCTCTACAGCTCTACAGCGCTCTACACTCTACATCCTCTACACCCTCCCTCAGGTTCTGTACAGGTTTGCGAAGGGTGTAGGATGGCATCCATTATCGCGACCTTGGACAATTGACTGCAGCTGCGCACGCACGAGCCATCTCTCAGGCCCTCGGTGCTAACGAACAACTGAGGCTTCCATCACTCTATGTGCAAATCATTCGGGATCGTTTCTGTGTTGGCTGGATGAATGAAGTATGAACTGTGGCTGAATGCTCTGTGGGTGTTGTTCTGTCTGTGTTCCGCTTTTATTTACTAGTATGGTTGTATGTTCAAAGAGAGACGACTCGAGATTTGGGGAGGGCGCGAGTGGGAGACTTTCTTCGTCGGCGGGCGAAATGCGGCGGTTTGGATGCGTCCTCTTTTGGACGACCCTGTGGGATGACACCTGTGGGACGACCTGTGGCAGCGATCGATGCCGTCGCCGGACGCGGCGGCGAGGCACACGGGCGCCGGCGTGGCGCGTCGGCAGGCCCACCACGAGCGGATGCGCGACGAGCGCGCTCGGGGAGCGGCCGCGGGCGACGCAGAGCTTCCGCCGGAGGACGACGCGGTCGAGATGGCGAGCGCCGCCCACGTGCTGGACAGCGTGGCGGAGGTGGGCCCGAACTACACCCTGCTGCGCAGCAAGGAGACGAAGGCGAAGCGGTGGAAGGTAGCGACAGCGCGACCGAGGATACAGCCTAAATACCGAGTCGGTGTGCCGGTGCAGGGAGCGCAGGTCGGACCTTAATTAAGTAAGACAGCATTGACCATTGTACATCCCTGGCTGGGCGAGGGGCATGGCGAGGGGTTAAGTGGCGTCCCCGTTGGGTCGGGGCTGGATGGAGGCTATAAGTAGAGGAACCAGTGGAGAGGACAGGGAGGGACGTGTCCGAGGGGGGGGCGGCTCGTTTGGTTAAAAACGGGGCGGTTTGAGATTTGGATCAAGGATCAGCACGGCGCGAGCGTGTGAGATTGACTTGTTCGTGCGGAAAGCCGCGCAGCAATGGACCGAGGAAGATGAGAACCCGCCTAGAGCGACGATGTGGCGCACTTGCTTAGCGGCGCCTGCCTGGGGAATAGGGAGCAGGCTAAATGGTTCCTCAGAGTAGCGCGAGCGCAGACGGGGACGGCGATCAGCAAAGTAGCCCAGGCGGCACCCGACTCCAATACGCTGAGAAGACGCTGAGGGTAGCGCATGTCGCTGCGCTGAAGGGCTCACGCTATAGGGTGCTGGATGAGGACGGGTACGATGCACTAGCCCCTGCCGTCGGGGGGGTGTTGCCAGCACTGGTAGATGATCTCTCGGAGAAGAGCCGGAGGGACCGTGGCGCCGGGGTCACGAGGAACTTGCAAGTCGTGGCTGAGGCGGCGACGGGAGCGGTGGCGTGCAGAGGTGGAGATCAGCTCGATGATGAGGCTACGGCGCGCATAGCTGAGGAAGCTCTTCGCTGGTGGAAGGAGGCCCACCGGCCTTGAGGCTTGAGGGAGTCGCGGAGGCCAGGAGGGATAAAGGGGGTAACGTGGGGACAGGCCAACACGCCAGTGGCGACGAACGAGGGCCGCGACGGCGGCTCAAGCGGGAGGGAGCGGAGACAGTGGGCAGCGAGCGAAGTGGGTGAGACTGGATGATGCTCCTCTTCGACTTAGGGAGCGGAGTCAGATGCTGGGCGGGCTCTATTCAGGGTGGTGCTTTCCGCAGTCTTTATTTGCAAGAGGCCAAGTGAGCTCTCTGTGGATTGGATTATTTTTGCATTTTCCGTGAGCACCACCGTGAAGCAGAAATAAATAAATAAACGCCTTCCGCTCCCTTACACACGGCTCATGTGTGCAACGCCAACGGGACCGTCCCCCGATCGCAGCTGGCTGCCGGGGAGCGCCAGTCGAAGACGGGCGGCTTGACGCCACGCCGCAGGAGCGCGCGCCGGCGGAGCGTCTCGAGGAGGGCGTGCCAGGCGTCGTGCTCCTCCAGCCCGCTCTCGCGGCCGAGGGAGGTTGTGGTCGCCCGCTTGGACTCCTCGACCGAGACCTGCGCCCCGGGCGCCTCGTTGTCCGGGTGGAGCCAGAGGATGCGCGACCAAACACAGGCCAGGCCTTTGCGCAGCTGGCGCCACCGGGAGAGGGGGACCGCGCGCAGCAGCGACTCGAGGCGCGGGATGTCCGACTGGTAGAGCCGCAGCGAGAAGCGGTCGTACGGCAGCAGCTCCGCATAGGCCGAGTCGACGGACGTGTTTGTCGTCGGGTCGTCTTGAATGATGAGCGGCACGCAGCCCTGTGCGATGGACTCGTAGACCCGGGTCGAGAAGCCCATGCCCGAGGGGGCGAGGCAGAACTTGGACTGCTGCAGCACCGCCAGGTACTCTGCCGGCTCGAGCTTCTTGTGCACCCCATGCGTGGAGTCGCCCCGGAGGTCGCGTAGAAGGAAGCCCTCCGTGGCGTTGTACTGCCGGAAGATCTTTTGCCGCACGCCAAACGAGTAGCCCGGCGTGTGGAAGCGGACCGAGCCGACAAAGGAGAGCAGGTAGCGCCACGCGCCGCGGTCGTTGTCGGCGGCGAAGGCCGAGGCGCGTGCGGACGCCTCCGCGGACTGCGAGTGGCGGAGGAAGGGCGACTCGTGCAGCAGCTTGTCCACCTTGAGCATCGGCGGCACGACGACGTCCTGGCCCGGGCGGTGGATGTGCGACTTCTTCCACCCCCACTGCGTGACGAGCACCACCTTCTCGAGCTGCGGCACGGACCACCGGATGAAGGTCGCTCCCTTGTCGTTTGTCATCACAAGCACGTGGTCGGCGCCCTTGCGGCGGGCAAAGTACGGCCACGCGCTCTGCACGTACGCCAGCAGCTCGCGCATCATTGCCGCGCCGCGCTGCGCGAGCCAGTAGAGGCCGAGCTCAAAGTCGTAGAACCCGAGGGAGAGGTAGGCCGGGATGAAGAAGAAGTCAGCCTCCTCCGGGTCGAGCGTGCGGTGCGGAGAGCGCAGCAGCCAGCGGTGCATCTTCAGGTCCGCCGAGTAGAGGTACGACTGGTCCCACCTCCCCGGCTCGCGAAAGTGAGAGGCCAGCCATATGTTGAAGCGCGGCGGCAAGTCGTACACGTAGATGCGGAGCGCGGGGGGCGGGCCGATGGGGCGAGGAAGCCCCTGCCGCATCATCCCGCGACTCCAGTTCGAGATTGGCCACGCGCCACGGGACGAAGACTGGGCGTGCGCCCGCGCCATCGCTGCGGCCGCTGCGTCCGCGTCCGGCGCCCCACTGGAGCAGTCCACGCCCCACGTGCCCGGTACGCAGTGGCAAAAGTTGAGCCGGCAGAAACCGCGGCCGGAGCAGTCGTGCACGCAGCTGACCTTGGACAGGCGCGAGACTTCTTGCGGAGGCTCGGTCAAGTCGCACCGGACACCGTACCAGCCCGGGAAGCAGTGGCACGCGGGGCCGCGCCCCTTGTACCGCGGCGGCGCCCACGGCATCAGATCCGTCAGAATGCCTCGGCCGCTGCAGCGGTTCGCTCGGACAGTCGCGCTCGCGTTCGCGCTCAGCCGCGCCCCAAGCTCGCGGTTCCTCGCGAGCAGCGCCGCCGCAGAGACGGGAGGGTCCCGCCGCGAGGGGAAGTACGCCTGGCGCAGCCATCGGCCGTCCCCGAACGGGTCCTCGAACGGGTGCGAGGCCGGCGCCGGCGGATCCTTCCCCCGCGGCGCCAGCGGCTTGCCCGAGACGTTGACGCAGTTGTCGACGTAGACCACCCGCAGGTTGAGCGCGTGGCACTCCATCAAGCACTCGCACGTCGGCGGGAACTCGAGGTGTGCGCTCTCCCGCTCCGCGAGGGCCATGCACGGAGGGAGAGGCAGCGAGAGGCCCCATTGCTCGGCGCAGCGCGGCGCCGCGCTCTTCTCGCACGCGTCCCCCTGCCTCAGCGGCGGGCAGTCGCACCGCCCGAGCTGGCGGTTGCAGTTCCCGCCATTCGCCTCGCAGCCGGCTGCGCACGCCTTGCTGACTGTGGCGCTGGCGGCGGCGGCGGCGGCGGCGGCGGCGGCGGCGGCGGAGGCGGAGGCGGAGGCGGAGGCGGAGGCGGAGGCGGAGGCGGAGGCGGACGGTGAGGGTGAGGAGGCGGCGGAGGCAGAGGAGGTGGAGGAGGCGACAGAGGCGGCGGTGGAGCTCGACTGCGCCTCAGCCGCTGCCGCTGCAGATGCACGATCTTTGACCACGATGGGCGTCGATGCGAGCCGGTCGCGCAGAGATTTGAGCTCGGCCTGCAGGTGATGGTTCTCGAGGTGCAGGTCGCGCGAGGCGCTGGCAGTGGCTCGGCCGGCAGCAGGTCGAGCGCGCGGCAGCAGCTGCAAGAGGACAGCGCTCAGCACGAGGATGACGAGCAGGCACGGGAGCGCCCTCATTACGCAGTTAGCTCAAAGGCAACTCCAGCACACCAACACCCGAGCCGCTAGCCGGACCCGACAAGACTTCAGGTCTCAAAAAAAGAAATAACGGCAGCAGAGCTGGGAACAGGACCGCCGCAAGCGGCGTGGCGTGGTGCGGTTGAGCATCCCTCCGGGGGCCCCTCTGCGCCGGGGAGGCGTTGTTGGAGGCTAGGACGCAAGCGTCCGTCGCCTTTTTCAAACTCGGGGCCCACTCCGCTGCGCTCCGACCCGAATTTGGAGGGCCACGAAGTTTAAGGTGTTGCTGCGCAAAAGGGGCGGGGCGCGGGCGCGCGCGGCAGGCCGACAGCTCTTTTTGGAGATCAGACCTTTCGATGGTTCATGCTTTCTATGTCTATCAATCATGCTTCATGACACGACACGCGGTGGTGGGAGCGTGGGGAAGGGAAGGTTGGGCCGGGCCGTGAGGGGCTGATGGCGCTGGTCAGCGCGGGGTGTGAGATGTCGTCGTCGTCGTATACTGCTGGCCCTCGAGTTGCCAGGGCTGCGTGGGCTGCAGAATTGGCGTCTGAGGTCTGTGGCGTCTACGCAGGCTCTGCAGCGTGATGGCTGGCGGGACTGCGAGGCTCCTGGCGGCAGCGGAAGGAGAGGCTGGGCACGAGCCAGGAACAGGCTGGCCAGGTCCGCAGGTGGCTGCGCTCGGGCGAGGCGCGCGCGCGCGGCGCGCATGGCAGGCCGAGTATATGCTCGGCATATGGTGAACCCCCGATGTCGCGATGCGGTCCCGCTTTTCCGCGATCATTTCGTCCGTCCAATCGAAGGAAGCGTTATGTTATGGAGTTAGCCAAACTTGTTGTGTATTCCGGGATTAGTCAATGGTACACTGCGTCGGCGACGCGCGCGGGCGCCTTGCGGGCAGAGCCCTTAGCCACCCTTTGTCTTGCGCGGTCAAAATACAAGCCTCTCTCACAGCACACTGGCACGACAAGGGCGCAGACTGGCGCGGACTGGCACACACACACAAAAGAATTTTAGCTCCGGCTCCGGCTCAGGTCGTGGGGCATAGCTCGGGTGTAAACGGGGTCTGGGGCGGAGGCCCCAGCGGCCCGCCGCAGGCGCCGCCGGAGCGCGGAGGCTGGCCCGCCGCAGGCGCCGATTTTTTTGGCGTTTTTGCTCAGAGCTAGCTACACCACCTCAGCCATCGCTCCATCTGATCCGTCCGCAACCGACACAGCCCCTGGGGTGTTGCTGAGGCGCCAGCCTTGATCAGCGCACGCGCACGCGCACGTGTTAACCATGGCGTAACGGGGACAAACATGGCCGCGGTGCGCGGGGGCGATGCTGGCGGCCTCGCTGCTGGCGATGCCAGCCGCGCCACTGGCACGTCGGTCGCCACTGTCACCACGTCTCTCGCCGCGGTGGAGCTCTGCGACGAGGACGTGGCAATGCGCTGCTCTGCTCAAAGCGATGCTGGCTCTGCTGCCGACCCTGAGTGGGAGGCAGTGCTGGCGCAGCTGCTAGCAGAGGAAGCAGAGGAAGAGGAGCTCTGCTGCCGCTTCGAGCGCCGTGGCGACGACTCCGACGACGGGTGGGACAACTACAGTGAGGAGGAGGAGGATGCTGCTGTGCAGGGTGTGGCTGGGAAGGTGGACGAGTCGCTCCAGCGTCGGGACGAGCGGGCTTGCGCCACTGGTGGAGGATTCAGTATGCCGCAGGCGGCTCCCACCTCGATGGGTTATCACTCCTGCGACTGCATCGAAGAGGGCTTCATCATTCAACAAACAGGAATCGAGGGTGACCGCATGTCTGTCTGCATCAGACAGACGTGTCATCCGTCCCGATCGTGACCAACCAAAGCCACCCCTCTTCTCAGATCAGTGCTTGCACCGATCCTGAATCCTCTGCCGCTCCCAGCCGTGCTCGCCGAGCCTCCGCCGCCTCCACCTCCGCCTTCAATCTCGATGTCCCACCCCCCTGCGCGCGGGCCTTCTAGGCCCGCGGGTAGTCTCCCCCCATCCCCAGGGCCTCCAGGGCTCGCACCTCAACCTCTCATAGACCAGCGCAAAGCGCCATAGGATGTATTTTCTTGTCAATAACAAGGTCTGTTAACCAAGTCACGCCGGTCGGTCACGCCGTAAGTTTCGCAAGTCAAACGGAGCTCATCGCTGGCGCTCAGCAGTACGCCGTGCGCCGAGGCGGTGACGGTACCTGTTTTTTCACAATGCTCGCGCTGGCGGTCGGTACCTCCGCTGCAGACATGGAGCACCTCCAAACCTGCCGCAACTTGCTGCAGCCTGCGAGCACGTGTGAGAGAATGAAGCGCCAAGGCACGCTGAACTGCACCACAAAAGTGCGCCGCACGTGCGCCAGGTCGTGCGATGCGTGCACGAGGCTAATGGCACCGATGCAGGTTGGCATGCTCTTGGACGGCGCGCTCCCTATTCCGGTAGACGCCACGCCGATCCTGCTTGAGATTGGCTCAAGCGATCGCAACACCATGGACGTGGAGGTCCTGCCTAAAATTCCAAATGCGTTTCTCGTCACCGCCGAGCCGCTGATCGAGAAGTACTCGCGTGCGCTCGGGCGGCGGCGCGAGAGCGGAAAGGTGAGGGATTGCCAGTCGCAGCTTGGGCGTGGACAGGGGTCCGATCTTGAATAAAGTTTGCCTACCGGGGACACTAGGTGAGGGACTCACTCGAGCCCCTCGGCCAGCACCACGACCGCGCCTTTTGCCGTCGCGCCCGTCGCCGGCAACGGCGAGCTGCGCGACCTGAACGTCGGCGGGAACAGCGGCTGCGCGTCGCTGCTCACGCCGGACCGCAAGCGACACCATGGAGGCAATAGCTTTGGCATCTGGTGCGACGAGAGCGGCCAGTCCGACAAATCACTCTCGAGCAGCACTGCTCGCAATCGGAGCACGGAGCTCGGAGGCATGTTGCTAGGATTGTGAGCCGTGCTGCTTGAGCACTTGAGCACTGGATAGGGTCGATTCCGCATGGTACGGGACCCCTCGATCGTCTCGCCCTCCCTCACTGGTGTGTTCATTGGGGGGGGTCATAACAAACACGGTACAGGATCGAGGTGCACGCTGCCGAAGCAGTGTCGTCCCCCCTCTCCCCGACGGCGATGGCGGTGTGACCGATCGAGCTACAAGAGGAGCTTGTTCAGCAGGATCCGGGATAGTCTGATGCACTACCTCACTGGGCCTGAGACCACCGAGACGCCTCCCGTCACCACACACCAGCTGCTCGCAATCCTAGACTTTGCTCGGATTGCGAGCGCGCTGGTAGTAGTCGTAGGCGTCACCAGTATCTTGGGAGCGGAGCTGCTCTTAGTCCTAGAAGGTGTAGGATTGCGAGCGTGGGTGCTCACAATCGCACAGAGATGCTACGATTGCGAGGAGTGAGTGCTGCTCACAATCCTCCGACTTCTCTCAATCCTAGCCTTCTACAAAAGAAGCTTCTTCGTTCGGGTGGTCGTCGTCGTCGCGTGCGTGCGTCTCCCTGCTGGCGCGGACGCGTGAGACACGCGAGAGTCCAGGGCGGCCACACGCACAGTGACGCCTAGGGTGACGCCGCGCAGCGCCGACAAACGCAAACGAGTGCTTGCAGATACGGGTTTATTTTTGACCGCCATCACGAGCATGCTGGGTTCCCTCGTGCGACCGCGCCCTCTTTCAGCTCTCGCCCGGCGGGCGCTGGCGCGCGGGCTGATCCGGCCGCCGTCGCACGCGCGCTGGCCGGGCAGCGGCAGCGTGGCGGCAGCTGCGCCGTGTGTGACGCTGCCACGGCGCGGGCTCTCTGCCATTCCCTCGGCCGCTGCCGCCGAGCCGGCAGAGGTCGCGGGCAGCGCGTCGCCGCCGGCGAGCGGCACGGTCAATGCACCGGCGACACAGGCGCCGGACGAGCCGCGCGACCTCGCGGCGATAGTCCCCCGCGAGGCCACCGCCGAGGGTGCGGACGGGAGCACTGCGGGCAGCACAGCTGCAGTCGGCGAGGGCGGCGATGGGCGGCGGGCGTCGCAAGGGATCCTGCAGGCGAGGAAGGAGGGGCGGTACAGCGCCGTGATCGAGCTCTTTGAGGCCCTCACGGCGAGCGGCGAGGCCTCCGACGCCCGCGTGCTCGACGCGTATGTCGAGGCGATCGCAGTGACACGCTCCGTCGCCGAGGCGGAGGAGGTTTGCAGCGCGGCGCTTGCGCAGCGGGAGGGGATGGGGCGGACAGCGGCGACGTACGCCGCGCTGCTCAAGGGGTGCGGCGCGGACAAGGGTGCCGCCCTCCAGCTCCTCGGGAAGATGAAGGAGGAAGGGCTCGCCGCGGACCTCGGTGCGCCTCTGCCTCTGAAGCCTCCTTCCGCGAGCCATACCGCCGGCCGGGCAGTCAGTCGCTCTGGCGTCCAGGGGACAGGGGGGGGCGGGCCGCCTGCGCACCCCGCACCCCTCTCACGGAGCGCGAAGGACACTCCCCCCCTTCGCCCGCCGCCGAAGCGACGCAGGGAGAAGGAGGAGGGGCACGGAGGAGAGGTGGGGGAGCTGTGGGGGAGCTGTGGGGAGGCCTGCGCGACAAAGTCGGTGCCGACGAGAGATGGAGAGAGAGAGAGAGAGAGAGAGAGGAGGGGCCCGGTGCTGCAGGCGTGTACCACGAGCTAGTCTCCGTCTTCACGGCCGCGCGCGACTTTGCGGCGGCGGAGGAGACGCTGGCCACCATGCGGCACGGCGGCGTGGCGCCGACGACGGCGACGTACTACCGCATCATCAACGGCGCCTTTCGGCACGACGAGGCGGCCGTCGCGTACCAAGTGCTCTGCCCCCCGGGCGGCAAACCCTTCTTGCCCTCCCCTCCTCCCCTCCTCCTCCCCTCCTCCTCCCCTCCTCCTCCCCTCCTCCTCCCCTCCTCCCCTCCTCCCCTCCTCCTCGCCTCCCCTCTCCCCTCCTCCTCTCCTCCCTTCCTCGCCTCCTCAAGGAGGGCCGCGGCCAAGAGCAGACTCACGCGCACTCGCCGCGGCGTGTCGCCCCTCTCAGGTGCTCTGCAGGATGGTTGAGGAATGGCGCACGCCCGACCAGCGAGCGTACTGCCCCCCAGATGCCCACGTCCGCACCCTCTCCTCCTCTCCTCCTCTCCTCCTCTCCTCCTCTCCTCCTCTCCTCCTCTCCTCCTCTCCTCCTCTCCTAGCAGCCGCCTCCATCTCTCTCTCCCACACAGCCAACCATCACCCGGCCGGATGCCGCGGACAGCGACCTGCCGACAGCGCCCGCCACTCTGGAGTGCCGCGACCGGCATGATGTTGAGACGGGGCAGAGAGCAGAGAGGGGCGGCAGGGAGGGAGGAGAGAGGCGGCAGGAGAGGAGAGAGGCGGGGAGGGAGAAGAGGCGTCGCAGGGGTGGGCGGTGGTGGAGGGTAGGAGGGTAGGCGCGCACGTCCGAGACACTTCCGAGACACTTCCGGCACACTTCCGGCACACTTCCGGCACACTTCCGAGACACTTCCGAGACACTCCCAGGTACGACCGGATGCTGCAGCACTTCGTTCGGCTCGACCACGCCGAGGGGCAGATGCGCTGCCTCGAGGGGTCGCTCGAGCTGCAGGGCGGTGCGGACGCGGGGCGCAAGATTGGGTACTTGCTCCGACAGGAGCTCGAGAGGCAGGAGCAGCCCAGCTTGCCAAAGGTGGCGGCGCTGTGGGCCCTTGCGGAGAGGCGCGGCTTCGCCGTCGGCAGACGGGGGGGGGGGGGGGGTCGTTCTCTCCTCACAGCCCATGCCGCCCTAACCAGGGGCGGCGTCGAGCTGCACCGCAGGCAGATGACGGGCGTGCTCTACGCCCTGATGCAGCTCGACCGGGGCCTCTTCTTGGGCCTTTCCCGGCCTCCCACCCCTTTTTAGTCTGTCTTTCCCTTGCCCCCCCTCTCTCTCTCCTTGAAAATCGGAAAAGGAGTGGGGTCGCCAACCCCCGACCCTATCTTCAAAGCTGAGGTGTGGTCATTCCCCCCCAC
>NW_005200600.1:314468-321562 GCF_000372725.1 Emiliania huxleyi CCMP1516
TTTTCATTAAGGGTGGGGATGTTTTTTTAGGGGCGGGGTTTTTTCATCCCGGGGGGGGGGAAGCCCCCCCAAGAGGCGCCCGGCCCTTTTTCAGGGTGAATTGGAGTTTTGGGGCTTTTCCCCCCCCCCCCCCCCCCCGGACCCCCCCCCCCTCCCCTCTCCCCCAAGGCCGCGAACCTGGTCGTGCTGTCCTGCGCGCGCATCCCCGACCTCGACCGCGCCTTCGCCACGTGGGCGACGCGCCTCTAGATGCGACGAGACGTGCGGCAGACACACACACTGTGGCCCCGCGGCGTGTCGCCCGATTGTCCCCGACGCGTCCCTGACATGTCCCCGACGCGTCCCTGACACATCCCCGACGCGTCCCTGACACGTCCCCGACGCGTCCCTGTAGGCCGAGCTGCCAAAGCTCGGCCTCTCGCCCGACATCGAGACGTACAATGCGCTGCTCAGCACGTGCGTGCGCGCGCGCGAGTTCTCGTCGGCGCGGCGTCGGCTCGACCGGAGCCTTCTCGGAGCCTTCTCGGAGCCTTCTCGGAGCCGTCGTGTAGGCGCGGCGGCTGCTCAACCGGATGGAGATTACCCGAGATTACCCGAGATTACCCGAGATTACCCGAGGTTGCCCGAGATTAGGCGCGGCGGCTGCTCAACCGGATGGAGGCGGAGGGGGTGGGACACAATGCCACCACGTACGAGCACCGCGTGGCGCTGCACATGATGAGCGGTGAGCCGCAGGGCGCGTTTGTCGTCTACCGCGAGTGCAAGGACGCCGAGCTGGCCCCGCCGCAGGCGAGAGACAGCCGAGAGACAGCCGAGATGCGGCCGAGGTGCAGCCGAGGTGCGGCCGAGGTGCAGCCGAGGTGCAGCTGAGGTGCAGCCGAGGTGCAGCTGAGGTACAGCCGAGAGACAGCCGAGAGATAGCCGAGGTGCAGCCGAGGTGCAGCCGAGGTGCAGCCGAGCTCATTCCTCGTCAGGGCATGTACCACGCCCTCATCAACCACCACCTCCGCCGCAAGCCGCGCCCAAACGCCGCCGCCGCCGCCGAGCTGCTCGAGGAGATGAAGGCGGACCGCCACGCGCGTCCTCAGCTGAACTCGAGTCGAGTTCTTTTCATTGAGTGGAGTCCAATCCCATTCTTGAAGGCGGACCACACTCGCGTCAACATGAACTTGCAGCGCAACGTGGCCGATGCCGTCGCCGCCGTCGCCGAGGACCGCGAGTTTGTGTTTGGCAACCGCCGCGGCCCGCAGGAGGGGGCGCGGGGACCAGCCTCCAACTTGGCCCGGGCTTGAGGCTGGCCGTCGCCGCGGCCGCCGTCGCCGCCGCCGCCGCGGCCGCCGCCGCCGCCGTCGCCGTCCGGCGACGGCCGCCGTCGCCGTCGCGCTCGATTGGTCTGTCCTCTCGTACAGGCCCTTCCCAACCTCTCAGCTGCGCGTCCGGGAGAGAGGGGGTTATGTGCGCTCTCCTGAAGGGCCTCTTACGGCGGCGGGGCAACACATACAGATGCACCGTGTTGCGGTCCCTTATCGAGTTTGTGAGTCCACTGCCGTCACCGCACACCGGACCGCGTATCACAACAACATGTATGTGTAAAGTCTGTGGTGCCGAGTGTCGAGGGGTCCTCAACCCTCAAAATTTTCTTCGGGGCGCGCTCCGCGCCGGCGGGCTGAGGGTCCACTGGTCAGGGTCCGTGCCAGCCCCGGGGCCCCCACCGTGCTCCGTGGTAAACGGGCAAACCCCTGCGCTGGGAGCCACACACACACCATGTAAAACTAAGCTCTCCGCGAGCTCTCTCGAAGTAACAACTTACTTTTCGAAGTAACTTCGAGGTTTCGACGCTCGGAAAAGTTAGTACCCCTTGCGCGCCATGAACAACCCCTCAAACGCTCAAATTTGGCGTTCCGCTCGCTTCAGCTTCTAAGCCGCACCGCGATGGCCAGCACGTCGTCGCCCGCACCTGCTGTGGCACTCACCGGATCAGGTGACGACCGACTCGTTCCTGTCGTCACTCGCTGAGCTGCGGAGTCTGCCGCATACTCACGTCAAATGAGAAGCAGGTCGGCAGGGCGGAGAAGCCCAACGACTTTGGCGTGCTCGTGACGTTGAATATTCCAGAGAGCAAACGCAAGCAAAAAAAAGCGACTCGCCATCACTGGGCCTCGCGTGAAGCCTCGTCAAGCGTGCAGCTGCCGCGCTTTCCGCGCCACATCTCTTGGCCGCGCAAGTTCCAATTCGCGGTGCCTCGCGCCGCCGTTCGGCTGCGCTCGCAGTACTGGTGGAGGCTGAATGCCGAGCTCACCGCAATGCCGTCGCCGCTGAAGGAGATGATGCCCAAAGCAAAGGGGGATGCCACGCCCAAGGAGAAGAAGGACAGCGTCCGGAACGCAAAATGGGCAAACTTCGGGCCGTATGCGGTCGACCTGGGCCCTCTCGCACCGCCGCGCATCGGGGCCATCGACAACCGTGTGGGTGCCAACGGATTCTTCCTCCCGGCGGCGTTCGAGCGGCTCTGGTTCCGCGTCTTCGACCCTGCAATCGACGAGAAGCTACCCGAGTACCCGCAGTGCTTTGAGGGCACTTCCCTGGTCGTCTCGCCAGTCCGGTGCTCTGGCGCCGCGTGCCCATTTCAGCCCAAGTGAGAGCGTCTGGACATGCCACCACGGCCGCCGGGCTGCGCAGTGACAGACAGCCACAAGCTGACAGCACCACCCAACCCGTGGCTCATCGGTAGCCAAATGGGGCGCTGCCTGGCGCGCGGATGCGTCGTCTTCCCGTACAGCGAGCAGGCGATGGGTCAGACGCTCTTTCACGAGTGGAGGGCACATCAATGGCTGGGGACGCCGCTCAAGCTCGTAGGCGTCAAGCTGCCACCTTCAAAGCCGACCCGTCGATCGGACCGTCCAAAGGCCTCTGCTGGCGCAGACGAGTGACGCAAGTGCGGGTTGCGGGTGAGAGAGCATCTTCAACGTTGACACGTGCGCATAGCGCGGAAATGGTGTTTCGTACAGGGCAGTTTGCCAGCTAAGCCTCTTTAATATTACCTTACCTCCCCGTTCCCCCCGCCCCCGCCCCTCTGCGCGTGGCTCAGCTCCGACCATGATGTGCCCCATCGCAAGACCTCCGAGGGTCGTGCTCTTTGTACAGGGCAAATATAGAGGGTGGAACAAAAGGATGAGCGGGAGGACGAGGCCAAGGCCATACGTCGTAAGCGCAAAGACCGAGCTGATGAAGAACCCGACGAAAGCGCCGAACATCTGGCTGCAGACTCCGATGCCTGCCTTCTGTTTGATCTTCCGGAGCGTCAGTTTGGGCCTGCCCGCACCACCGCCACCCGCGCCGCCGCCGCCGCCTCCTCCGCGTCTCCGCCTCCGCCTCCGCCTCCGCCTCCGCCTCCGCCTGGCGACGGTCTTGCTGGCGACGCACTCGGCCGCCGTCTTGCTGGCGACGCACTCGGCCGCTGTATTTATTGCTGGAGACATGACAAAAGGAAGACGCTGCGGAGCACGGGAGGGAGGCGCCGTTTTTCCGTTGCGCTTTGTGTTGCGAACTTACGAGGCATTTATCGGCATCTTAATACCGTAGGGACACACAGCAAGGAGTAGTGTCTACGCGCGAGTGCCAATTTGGCTACGGGTTAGGGTTGCGTTGTCCTAACGCCTCCGTCCGTCCTGCCTGGACGGGCGTTCAGGCTCGGACTGGACACCAACGCGGTCTTTCCCGTGCTCAGGGGCACTTGGAGTGCATCAGCAACCGCACGCCCGCGCACGCCCGCGCACGCCCGCGCACGCCCGCGCACGCCCGCGCACGCCCGCGCACGTGCGCGCACGTGCGCGCACGCCCGCGCGCACGCCCGCGCGCACGCCGCACTACGCGGCACTGCCCAGGTTCTCTCACGCTCAGGTTCCCTCACGCTCAGATTCCCTCACACTCAGATTCCGTGCAAGGGGGTGCCGAGGTATGCCGCAGGCCGGGATGGAGTGAGATCTTGCGGGGCAGGGCGTAGGCTAGCGCGTGAGGGCGCAGGCAAGTGCCCGAGGGTATGGGGGTGGGCGCCACCCTGGGGCTACCCGTAGCATTGTCGGCTCAGTGATGGGTATCCAAAGAAAGAAAACACAAACCCAAACGAGGGATAGGGGAGGAGGACAGGGTCCACACCTGCACGAGCAGGATTTTGGAAGGACGATCAGGGGCACAGGTGGGCTCTCCTGCTCCTGACAAGGGACACGAACGACAGGCTCGCAGCGCGGTGCACGGTGGAATCCCAACTCCATCCATCCACTGGCGGTCTCATCTCAGTCTTCTAGCGACCTTCCTCCGGCTTCTCACCGGCAGTCTTTCTATGTATGTATGTATGTAGGAAGGTGAAGAACAGCCAGGCTCGGAAAACACCAACGCGGTCTTTCCGGCGGTTATATTTTTTTTCGAAATGCAACCTTGCCCTGCGCCCCCTGGCAGCGCTGATGAAGCGTGGCGCGAGTCCCCTGACCCGGAAACCTGTTCGACGCTTGCTTAGCTCGAGCTCAGCGCCGCTGCTGCAAAACGACCTCAGCCCGACTGGCGTCCTCACGCTGACATTCAACCAGCCCGAAAAGCTGAACGCGTGGACTCTCCCATTGCTGAACAAGGCTCGCGAGAGGAAGCTGCAGTAGTTTCGACCACACACCAAAACGCCCCAGCCCCTACCGCCGTCCTTCGCAGCTCTTCTACGGGCTCGCCGACGCGACCACCGACCCGGCAGTCAAGGGCGTCGTCATCACGGGAAGCGGCAAGTACTACTCCGCCGGTGCGGACCTCTCTGCGATGATCAAACCGATGGCGCCCTCTTCTCTGATCCGGCAGATTCGCGACCGCAACCAAAGGCTGTTTGCCTGCTTCCTCGACTTTCCAAAGCCAATCGTCGCGGCGGTCAACGGCCCCGCCATCGGCGCAGCCGTCACCTCCACCTGCCTGATGGACGCGTGCTTCGCCTCGCCGGCCGCCACCTTCTCGCTCCCCTTCGCCAAGCTCGGCGCGCAGCGCGCGCCCGCCCACGCACAGCCCACGCACGTGCGACGCTCCAGTGCGCGTCTCGACCCCAGAGCAGCTCGCAGTCCTCCACCCGCGACGCCTCTCTTCTTGCCGCTGAGCGTCCTGCCTCCGCCGCAGCAGTGCCTAGGATTCCTAGACGTTTCCAGACGTCTCCCCAGACCAGCGTGCTGCCTCCGCCGCAGGAGTGCCTCCCGAGGGCTGCTCGTCCGTCACCTTCCCCGAGCGCATGGGCGAGGCGGCGGCGCACCGCATGCTCGGTGAGGGGGTCCACCGGGTACCGGGCGCCTTGGTCAGGACATGTCTTAGATCTGTCTGTCTCGGAAATGTCTAGGAGAGGAGAACTGGGTACCGAGCGCCGCCGAGGCGCGCGACGCGGGGCTCGTGCGCGAGGCGACTTCGCCTAGACCTCTCCTAGACAGTTCCGAGACCTCTCCTCGCCATCTCTTGGAGGGGGGAGGAGCTCGTGCGCGTGGCGCCGCAGCCCACCGCCTCGTAGCACCTCGGCGCAGACCCTCTCTCTCCTTACACCCCTTTGCATGCGGCGCGCCCCCGCCGGAGCTTTCCGCCACCCGCGCCACCCGCGCCACCCGCGCCACCCGCGCCACCCGCGCCACCCGCGCCACCCGCGCCACCAGTGCCACCACGCGCACCCCTCGTGCCTTTTGCCGCTGCCTCCCGACTTGCGCAACCTCCGTCCTTCTTCGGAGCGCTCGCTCTCGGCACCCAAGCCTGCCCCTCGTGCCCGCGCCGCACCACAGGTGGTCGAGCCGCATGAGCTTGTGGCGCGCGCCTCCCGCTTCGTTGAGGAGAGGATCGCGGCCGGAGGCGCGAGCTGGCCCTCGCCACCCTCGCCACCGCCGCCCTCGCCGCCCTCGCCACCCTCGCCACCGCCTCCTCCCTCGCCTTCGCCGCCCTCGCCGCCGCCACCCCCGCGCGAGGCCCTCGCCGCCGCCGGCCGGAGCGCAACCGGCCGATTGGCTCGCAGGCGGCCGCTGTTTTGACGAAGCCGAGCACGAGCGGCTGAGGCGGGTCAACGCCGAGGAGTCGGCCACTCTCGCGAACGCGTTTGTGTCTCCAAAGTTCCTCGGCGCGATGGAAGCCTTCAACGCCAAGCGCCCTCGCCCCCCGGCGCGCTCATCGCAGGCGGAGTGTGGGCGCCGCCTCACCGCGCTCTCTTTGCCCGCGCTCGTGTAGGCGGAAAAAGACGCAACTGACGCGAGTGTTCTGGATCGCGAACTCGACACTGCCGTTGTGGCGGCCGAGTGCGCGCCGCCGCCCGCGCCCCCTTCCCTCCCTTTTCACTTGCCTCTCACCTCTGCGCGCGCTGCCGCAGGTGACATCGAGGCCAACTTTGGGTTCAGGCTCGACGGGCCCGACGGGCACATCGAGCGCGACCACTGAGGCGAGGGGTCGGCGAGGCGCGAGATTCGTGCGACGGTTAGGGCAGGCACAAGCGCTTTTGAATATATATTATTCGGGATCGTACGAACACATAAATTCCCCACGCACGCCATGGTTCAATTACGACGTGTGGTGTCTCGCGCGAGTCGCCGGTTCGTTTTTTATTTTTACATTCTGTCTTTTCCATCAGCAGAGCGCGGCGTGACGCGGCTGGGTCAAAAACGCGCCACGGCGCACGGGCGGACCGTCTCCCTGTGGGTGCCGCGCGCACACGCGCGCGCTCGCGGTGGGGGCGGGGCCGAGCGTTTTTGATCTCTCGGTGAGTGCAGAGTGGGGGGGCCGAGCCGCCTCGGGGGGTGGCGGGCGGGCGTTTTGAAAAACAGAAAACAGAAAACAGAGGGGGGCAGGGCCCCCACTACGATTAGACACACGCACCTGGCTCCTGGGACAAGGCGAGAATCGCAGCATGCAGTTCAGCGGAGTCAGTGCCGCGTGAAAAAAGACAGTGTCACGGGCCGGCGCGAGATCCGCTGCGCACTCCAGATGATCCAAGGCCAGCCTCTGCGCCAAGCAGCACTTCCTTCTGCTTCAGAATGAGAAAAAGCCGCTTGATCACACTCGCATGCCTGCCAACTACCACCAGCAGATCAAGCAAATGCTCTCCG
>NW_005200600.1:321772-364272 GCF_000372725.1 Emiliania huxleyi CCMP1516
GGGTTAGGGGGGCCTTGCCAAAATGGAATGAGGCTTTCGCGGCAACAAAGCAATCCCGGGTGTGGTTTTTCCTTAGGGGGGGGGGCGGCGCCGCTTTTCCAGGGCTTTTTTGGACGGTTTTTACATTTTGTGTTTGTTTTCAGTCTAGGGGGCCCGCCCCCCTAAAAGGCGGGGGGGGCGGGCGCGCACCCACAAAGGCCCCCCCATTCACGGAGAGATAAAAAACGTTTGGCCCGGCCGGGCCCCCGGGGGGGGGGAAACATCGGGTTTGAAATTTTGGATGTTTTTCAGGTTGAATTATTAGGGACGGTTCCTACCCGGCCCCCCCCCCCCCCCGCTAGCCCCCGCCCCCTTTGACGTGAGGCGCAAAAGCCGACACCCGTGCGCCGCGCGAGACCAGCTCAAAGCGGACAGGCGCAACTCTCAGTGTTGGCAAGCAACGGAATGGGAGCCGGTAGCTGCCTGTCCGTGAATTGGGTTGGAGCGCGGACACCACGCGCCCAAGCCACCCTCACTCGCCCACCTCCCGGCGCCCTATGCTCCACCAGCAGTATTGCTCGAGCGCGGTGGCGTAGTTGCCCTGGTAAAACATGCCGACGCCCGAGAGCAGCAGGCCAAACCAGATCAACGCGTGCATTGCCACCCTCCAGCTCGTGCGCGCGCGCTGTGCCGCGGTGCCGTACAGGTAGAGCCCCACCACGCCCGGCGCCAGCGCGACAAACCCGCTCACGCTGACGGTGCCGGAAATGGCGTTGACGAACCCGAGGTTGGAGACGTAGCAGGCGCAGACCATGACGCTCGCGACGATGACTCCCGCCGCCAGCCGCACCCGCCCCGCACCCATCGCCTCCACCGGCGCGAGCATTGGCTTGACCATGATGGGGTAGACGCAGACGACCACCGCCGCCTGTGGACGTGTCATGAACGGAGGTCGTGAGCGGGTCGTGAACGGCCGTGCGGAGCTCGGAGGGCGCGAGGGGAGGCGGGTGGCAGCAAAGGAAACTTAGAGTGTGGGTAGAGTGACATCTGAAGAGGGATCGCGCGCCATAGCGGCGCGGGCCGAGTTGCCCCAGAAGCTGTCTCCCAAGTCGCGGAGCACGTTGTCCGAGACGTGCGGCCCGAAGTGTAGGTACGCCACCGTGGCGAAGGCAGCGTACAGCGCGATGAGCGTCCCAAAGCTACCAACGAGCGCGGTCTGGAAGCGGTCTGGGCTACGGTCCTGCGCAGCGAGGGTTTGGGGGGGGGGGGGATGAGAGGGATGTTAGAGTTGAAGAGACGCGAGATGAGAGTGAGCTGGGCAGGCAGACGAGACAGGTGATGGCAAGGCGACATAGGGAGTGACGGATACAGGAGGATTGCGCTCCTGCAGTTCGCGATACATCGGCAGGATGCACATTTGGATAATAACAGAGTACATCATCACGGCGAAGAAGGCGATGGCACCTGTGGCGGAGCAGCCAGCTGGGTTTCACGGAGTGCACGTGTGCCAAAGCCTCGAGTTGGCAGGGATGGATCGGGCGCGGGAGATGCGGCAGCGGCGCTGCTAATCTGTCGGCCGCGCACCAGGCGGCAGCGGCGCGACGCTCGCTATCAGACAGACGCCTTCGGGCGAGACGCCGTCCAAAGCGAGGCGGACGCAGAGCAGGGCGAAGAGGTAAAAATTGACGCCGACGCTGAAGGTTGATGTCGACGAGAGGAACTTCAGGTCCGTCAGGCTCAGCGGGAGCACCACTGCGCTGCCCAGCACGGCCCAAGTGCTTCGGGGGGGGAGAAGCGGGGCGCGTCGGAGGAAGGGCGAGCCGCAAGTGAGGCAAGGGTCGGGTGACGGGAAGCGGGCAGAGCGGCAGCTTGTGGATACGTACTGAGAGCAGTTGCCTGCGCTGGGACAGCATTGTGCCCGCCGGCATCAGCGGCGTCATGCAGTCCTGCACCACGATGATGTAGCCCACCAGGGCCATCCAGATAACGACCCACACCAGGCCGTTGCAGAACCCCTGCGTCACTGGCCCGAGCCAACGGCCGGGCAGTAGCGCTAGCAAGGCGCCCAGGTCGAACCTCTGATGTTCCTGATTTTGCCGTGGGCGTGGTGTGAGTCCACTCGTGTCGGACTGCAGGGCGGCTGCTTTAAGTGCGCGGTGCGTGGCGCTGCTAGACAGGAAGCATCTCTGGAGCGGCCACGCGCCTCGGCCGCCCTCACAAGGATCATGATGGTAAAGCCGTTGAGCACGACAACCAGCACGGTAAGCAGCAGCGCCGTGAGGACTGACGCGCCAGCCATCCCCCACGGCAGCGTCAGGATGCCCGCACCGAGCCCACCAGTCACCAGGTTGACAGCCATCCCACGCACCGACACGCCAGGCGCCTCTGTCAAGGCAGAGCCCTTGAGCAGAGGCGCCTCGAGGGAGGAGATACCCCGAGCGAGAAACGCGTCGGCCGCCGGCGCAATCGGTGACCCCTCGCTGTTGGTGGAGGCCACGCGGGGTATGGAGCACTGCAGCATGCCAGCGTTTCAGCTCAGACGAATCCCCCCTTATCCCCAAAACGCACGTCGCCGGCATGTCCGAAGTTTGGAAAAGAATAACTAGACAATGCAGGCTGCCTGCCTGCTGCCTGTGCTATCTCTCTCACAGCAACCACTCAAGACTCAACCGGCAGCCAGCACCGCCTCCTCGTCCGCGTCGAGGAGCTGCGCCAGCCCGAGCTCGCCCGTGGCCAGCCGGTCGAGCGTGCCGCTGCTGATGGCGCGCGCAAGGCGCGCGAGACGCTCGACGTGGGCCGGCAGCTGCGCCGCACCCGCCGCCGCCCGCCTCCACGCCTCCTCCTCGAGCCTCGCCGAGAGCTCCTCTGGGCTCGAGCCGAGGAAAGCGTCGTGCTCCGCGCCGAGCCGTCCGGCGGCGCGCAGCAGCGCGCTCCGCAGCCCACGCAGTCCGGCGGCGCGGCTGGGCAGCGGCAGATCTCCGCGCAGCGTAGGCGCGGCGGCGGCAGCGGGTGCGGGTGCGGCGGCGGCAGCGAGTGCGGCGGCGGGAGAGATCTCCGCCGAGGGCTGCTGCGAGGCGCGGTCTGCTGAGGAGGAGGGCGGCGATCGCGCGGCCGCCGCCTCAGCGCCGGGCCCTTGCAATACATTGTCTGTGCCAGAGCCCTCCGACGCCGCCGCCGCCGCAGCCTCCTCCTCCTCGTCGCAGAAGAGGAGCGCGTCGTCGCCGCCGTGCCACACGGCGCCGCACTTGTTGCACTGCAGCCGCACGCGGTGCGACGCTTCCTCGTGGTCTTTTGAGCCCCACGTCTCGCCCTTGCGGCTCTCGCGCTGGTCGCCAACCGCCGTCGCCATCGCGTCCATTGCGCCGCACGCGCCGCACGCCACCGCCCGCGTCCGCACCGCCGCGGTGTCGGTCACGATTCGCTGCCTCAGCCGGCGTGCGCTCTCGGCGCGACGCTCCGCCCGCCGGTCGCTCGACGCCCACGAGTCGCCACGCAGTCCGCAGATGGACGAAGGCGGAGCCGTTCGGTTGCAGAGCGCGCGGCGTCGCTCGTGGTTGTGCGGCTTTGGAAGGTTGAAGCAGACGGCGCGCACGCGGTCCGCAAACTGACCCGTCTCGTCCGACTCGAGCGCGCGCGCGAGCCGGGCGGCGACCCAGCGGAGGTAGCGCTCCGGGTACTCATCGATGTCGGGGTTGTCCGTCTTGAGCGCGGCGAGCAGGGCGCGCTCAGGCCGGGTGGCGCTGGGCTGCGACATGTGTTTCCGCGGCCCGAGGAGGAGGGCGCGCCGCTGCTGGCACCGCCGGCGCTCGCGGGAGGGGACTTCGAGTCCAGCGCCTGCGTGTGAAAAAAAGCGTATTAATAACGCACGGGCCCTCAGCGGAGCTGGGAAGAGGACCGCCGCAAGCGGCGTGGCGTGGAGCGGTTGTGCATCCCTCCGGGGGCCCCTCTGCGCCGGGGAGGCGTTGTTGGAGGCTAGGACGCAAGCGTCCGTCGCCCTTTTCAAACTCGGGGCCCACTCCGCTACGCTCCGACCCGAATTTGGAGGGCCTGAAAGTTTAAGGTGTTGCTGCGCAAAAGGGGTCGGACACAGGGCGCAGCTCATGCTAAGAGCTAGAAGAGGAGATAGAGAGAACAACCACCCTGTCCCGTTATTGCGTACACCAACACCACAAAAGCTCTCTCTCTCTCCTGCCCTCACTCAGGGGGGTCACAACTACCAAGTCCCTCGACTAGCTGCCACAGGGCGCAGCTGCCACAGGGCGCAGCTGGAGACGCTCTCCCTCAATCGGCATCCACCCCCACCCGCTCCAGCCCCACTTCTGCTGCCGAGAGAGCTGAATCGAAGCAAGCGAGCCATTGCATCTTGGCGTGCTCCTGGAGCGCGGCTTTCTGCTTGGCGGCCACGAGCACGGCGGAGTCGGCGTCGTAGCGCGCATCGTTCCCGCTCATCGCCCATTCCTCCCACGTGACGTGTGTCGGCCGCGATTCGATGTCGCCACCTTCATCGCCAACGAGGACTCCCTCGACTGCAGGGGGCTCCGGCGCGGGGAGGGACTCCGCCTGCTGCGCTGGCCGACCGCGCCCTCCTCCTCCATGGGCTCGATCCGAATCCGCAGCGTGTCGTCCCCAGCGGCGGTGCTGCGCGGGAGGCGGCCGCGGGCACGCTGGGCTCGATCAGCGGCTTTCCCCTCAGGTAGCGCGAAAGCACGGATTTGGCGGCAATTTTACGAATGTCTTGGCACCAGCTGAAGGCTTGCGTCCCAGATCACGCAGTTCGTGCACGGTATTCGGATTTTGCTATTTGTTCGTGTGGGGGTATATTGCAGATTTGTCAATGGTACCGCGTCTGCGACGCGGGCGCCTTGCGAGCAGAGCCCTTAGGACACCCTTTATATCTTGCGCGGTCACAAAGAGGCTGGCTCAAAAAAAAGGGGGAACCCGTCCCCATCCAGGTTGTTGGTTGCTGCCCAGGTCCCGCACTATGTAGTACAATGCCCCGTTCTCTATGGCCTTTCCTTTTGTCGGCTTGATTGAGCTTCGTGCGAGCCGCGCTCAGGTCGGCGAGGTCGGCGTAACAAGAGTTTTATGAAAAAAACGAGGGACTGGCACTAACACAGGTACACCACGGGAGCCGCCTAAGCGACTCCTGCGAGGGCGGCGAGGCATTTAGCTCCGTGCACTCGCCCGCCCTCGCCGCAGGCAAGCTCATTCACAATCTGCTCTCTCTGCGATGGCTGTGTGAAGTCTGAAGAACGACCGAGATACGCTGCTTCTGCAGCCCAGCCCATTCTTGGTGGAGTGTCGTGCGTAAAAAGAAATCGCCTGCCTGTTGTAGCCTGGCGTTTGCCGTTTGTGTCCCGTTCTTGCTGCTAGGTCATTTTAAAAATATGGGTATGTTCGTAAGAACCACATTACAGCGTCTTTCACAGGTCATGATGCCTGGCTCGCCCGAGTGACGGGCAGACCTCGGCTGCTCGCACAACGGATCAAGTCGTGTCCGGAGGGCATCTTTACACCGTCGCCGCCTCCGTCGCTCCCATCTGGGCTCGGCTGTCGGCTGCCACATTCCTAGCGGCTCCGTGCACCTTGGTGCCCGCCGTCGTGACTCCTTCTTCGCGGTGCTGCTGCGCGTCGGACGGATCACGCGGGTTGTAACATTTTGGGCGTGCGACATGCACGGACCCGAACAACATACGCAGGAGCAAAGCTCAATGGTCGTCTCCAAAAAGGCTTTACGTATTACGAGCGTCGAGCCCACTTCTTCAGACTTGCGTGATGAGCACGAGATGATGCTTCCATCATGTTGGGAGCGTCCTTTCGCAGCCGATGCCTCTGTTCGACGCCGCAGTACTGCCAGGCCTTCGCGTGGGCAGGGATGCCCGTGCAGTTGCGGACCTCAATCAAGGGGAGTTCCTCAATAGAGTAGTTAGAGCGGAACAAAACGGGCAGACGCCGAGGCGCACGTCGGCCGCGCCGTGAGCCTCGACGAGCTGTCTGACCACCTCCGCCCCTAGCTTCTTGAAGGGCATCGAGGACGTCGATGATGCGAGCGTCGCTCGACACTCGATACGGTTCGGGTGCAAGGGCGTGTGCACGTAGAGTGTCGGGCACACCGCTGCACAAGACATGGCTGCCATTGAGGGTGGCGGTGCCAAAGTCCACGAGCTTGAGCTGTCTGCCTTGCACCAACAATTCGAGTTTGAATGGTGCCGCCGCCAAGTTGTTCTTCCAGATGTCATTATGCTGAAGCCACGGGCTGCGAGGCCGGAGAGCATTTGCTTGATCTGCTGGTGGTAGTTGGCAGGCATGCGAGTGTGATCAAGCGGCTACCCCGCATTCCGAAGCAGAATCAAGTGCTGGTTGGCGCAGAGGCTCGCCTTGGATCATCCGCAGTGCGCAGCGGATCTCGCGCCGGCCCATGACACTGTCCATATTCACCTTGAGCACCACCGACGCACCCAGATACTAGAGAGAGCTCTGGCCCGTCACACCAAAGGCGGCGCGCCGGAGTGAGACAGTCTCGCCCTCAACTCGAACTGTCACCTCGTGGCGATCGTCAAAGGAAGGCAAGCGTCCGTGCACCCCGGCGGCGGATCAGGGCTTTCGGGCAATGCCCTCGTTGAAGAGCAGTCCATTACCAGAGGCGCTGCGATTGATTGCATGGCCACGGGACTGGGGATTTCTCACCCCTCTGTGCGTCAGAGGCTGACGGTGCCAGGACGGTGCCCACGTACCTTGCTCGCTTGCCCAAGGCGGACAGGACCGTGCCCGGGCCTGACCGAGCCGGTCACACCCATATACTGGGTGGTCGGGAAATCGGTGACGGTGTGCAACACGCGCTGCTGAAAAAGTTTTCAGTTTTCGGTCCGGTCTGCTACCCCTCTCCTTAAAATCCCTGTGTGGTGGCGGCGTGCCGTCCTCCCATCCCTCCCTTGGATTGTCTGTGATCTTTCTTTCTTTCTGATGTTTTCTTCTCGCTCCAAGGCCCTGGGCGTGCGGTTGCCGACTACAACCCATTTTTGTTGACGACGGAACGCGCGGCTGTGCACCTTCGAGGGCTACACAGTTTAGGTCAGGCAGAGAAGTATTATGGGCCTCGGCGTGCCGATTTACGCTGCGGCGCTCGCCAGGTCGTACGGCAAGGGCGAGCACGCCTCCGAACTCACCAACGACGCTCCAGCGAGCCCGGCCGCTGTGCGCTCTACTAGCGCGCTGACACCCCACTCCACGAAGCGCATCCAGAGGAGAGTCTTTGTGTACAACCGTGTGGGCAAGACGGGAAGTTCGTCAATGCTCAGCCTGCTGACGTCACTCTGCCTATGCCGGGAATTCACGCTGCCAGGCGACTGGCATTACTGGGCTTTTGACAGCGGAGATGCGTCATCAGATCAGACCACGTTGCGGCAGCACCATCTCCACCAGGCTGTGCGCTCGCTCGCTGCGACAAGGACGGAAAAGCCTTGCAGGGTGCTCTTCGCTCACTTCCAGTGGACGCCACTCCCTCTCGCTTCAGGCGCGGCGTACATCAACTGGCTCCGCAATCCGGTCGCTAGATGGGAGTCCATTCATGGGTTCTACGTACAGAACAGGTGGGGCGTCACCAGGCCAGACTACGGGCGCTGGACAGCCCGAAACGCGAGTGCCTGCCTGCTGGAACCGCGCTCGGTGCCGAACGCCAGTCGCGCTTGTGTCGCCGCCCGCGATGCAAAACAGGCCGACTACTTTTTCTCGAAGCGGGAGCAGCTCGAGTGTCCGGTGCAGGAAATGCTTCCGCAGTATGCCTTCCTGGGCGTCGTTGAGAAATCAGCGGCACTACTCCCGAAGATGCTTGCGGTGCTCGTTGCGAATGCAAGCAACGCATCGTCAAGACTTGACTTTGGATCGAGTGCCCTCAGGCTTTCGCACCGCAGACGAACACCGGCTGCGTACAAAGAGCATCTCTCTCCCATGGCTGAGGCGGTTCTGAAGCACGAACTTGCCTGCGATAAGCAGTTGTGGGATGCTGTCGCTGAGAGTTATTAGGTCCACTCTTGGGGAGTCCGTTAGATCTCACAAAATGACATCAGTAACACCAGCCTCCGGCGGGGCCCCCCGCTACCATCCAAACCCGAGTACAAAGCGCGCCTCCCCTGCGCGCCTCTCCGAGGCGCTGCGCAGATGGTCTACGAATCATAGAGGCTCAAGTGACAAGTCCACACACACACACGCGGGGGATCTGCCATGCACAAAGCATTACTCTCACGACACACGGGGATCGGGTGGAGCGGCGGCGGCGGCGGCAGCGGCACGCGCGGGCGGACGGATTCGGACGGGGCGGAGCAGCGACCGCCTGGGCGGCCGCTGCTCTGTCTGCCAGAGCGCGCCGTCTGTGCGCAGCTCGAGCGCGGTCAGGTGCACAGGGAGGCGTGGCGGCGCGGGGAAACGCGGCGGCGGTGGCGAGCAGGCGAGCGGCCCGCGCGCGGCGAGGCGGACCACGACTGAAAAGTCTTAATGGACCTGTCCTAGACTCTGTGGCTGAAGTAGCGTGTGCGTCGAAGCCACAAGAGGGCTGGCGTCGTCCGGAGTTCCTTGAGAGGGGGGTTGGCGTATTTTAGTTTCCTTGAACGGTTGATGAGACTGTGAAACGATCGCCGCAAGGGGCGTGAACGCACAAGTGCGTAATGACCGCAAGTGGTCGTGAACACCCCAAGGGGTGTGAAAGTAAATACTCCACTTATTCACAGATACCATACCAGCAAAGTACCCGAATCCAACTCCACGTGCCCAAGCGCACACCGGCCGGAGCGCCACCGGGGGGTGCCGCCCTCCCGTTCATGAGCCCAACAACACGAACGCTATCCATCCTCACCGGCCCCCATCCCCGTGGTCGGCCTCGCTCGCCGCGCCAAGCCGCGGCCCGGTCGTCCGCCCGGCGGCCAAGCCCAAGGGCGGGGAGGGGGCCACCCGCGCTCGCGCAGTCTGGGTCGTCCATCTCGGCATCCAGCCGCTCGCAGGCGGCGAGGCAGCGAAGCCACCGCTCGTGCGACGCAATCTGATTTCACAGCCTTGTTATGAGAAGAAAATACGTCCTATGGCGCTATTCACACCTGTTATTGAGAAGAAAATACGTCACAAAGAGCGGAGGGGTGGCGGGAGCCGAGCCCGCCCTCGCCGCTCTCGACCTCCGCAGTGGCGCAACAACATCGCTCTCCGCCCGCTAGTGATCAGCAAAATCGCCATTGAGGTGTGGACGGAGCACTGGCGGAAGTGGCAGATGGCTGAGACGCTCGAGGACCGGCTATCGGCGCGCCTGACAGCACCCGCAGCCGCGCAGGTGGACGTAGTGGTTGGCACCTCCGCTGACTCGGACCGCGCCGCCGCGATCGTCTCGCTGATCAATGAGGCGTACGGGTATGGCCGCGAGAGCAAGGGCGGCGTCCTCCGCCGCCTCGCTGCGGGCGACGCCGGCTCTGGAGCAAACCGGGTGCTGCACCTGGCGCTCGCCCAGTGTGACGGAGGAACGGAGGTGGGATGCTGCCGGTCTTGGCTGCGGTGTGAGGTGCTCGGCTGGAGCCGCGGTGTCTGCCAGCTTGCAGGTGGTCGGCTGCTGCTCCTCGACACTCTGCACTGGCTGGACCCCGTGGGGGTGCGGCCACTGGGGGCTGATGGCGGTGAGGCAAGACAGAACCGGAACCCGAACCCGAACCGGTGGGCTGGTGGGCTCCTCTTCATTCCACGCCCCGCTCTGAGCAGGTGCGGCCCGACATGCAGGGGCGGGGAATTGCCTCGGCGCTCGCGGCTGCGGCGGAGGCTTGGCTGGCCGCGTCTGCTTGTCCACGGCTGGAGAGCCCCACGTCCATGACCTGCCGAGGACACGTGCCACAGGCGCGGTGCAGCCGTGGCGGGAGGAGGCTCTAGGACTTGTGCGCGGACATGTCCCCGACGCATCCCATAGGCGCGGCTGGCCGCGGCTGGCTGCCACAGCGTGCAGATTGAGTACGAGTACCTCGGCGACGACCGCGCTCGGAGATGCGGACCGTGTGAGGCGAAGAGCTGTGAAGAGAGACTCGGTGCGTCTGTGAGCAGGGGACGCGTACTCGGATCGACTCTTCCTCTGGTACGAGTCGTCCGCCGGCTTCCACTGCTCCCAAGGAAGCCCCCCCCCCCCTCCCCCTCCCCCTCTCCCCTCTTCTGCCTCCACCCCTCGCGCCATCGGCCCTGCCCCTGCCAAATCCGCCTGCCCGCGCCCACCCCCTCGCCCTCGCAGGCAAGCCGCGCGCCGGCTGCCACCAGTTCCGGCGCTGCAGGAAGCGACTCGAGCCGGCCCCGGGCGAGAAGGGCAGTGCCGCTGCTTCTCTGCCGCGAGTCCTGCCGTTGTGCCAATTGATGTGAAACTAGTAGGAGCGCATGTCCGTGGGAAACGTTGAGTGAAGCTTGCACCGCCCTTCCCGATGCACCATCGTACAGCACACGGTACCGCCGGGGTATGTACCATTATTCGTGTATACAGATCGTGTAGATATTTTCTTTATTCTCTTTGGCGTTTTGGGATGCGCAGCAAAACTGGCAGTTTAACATTAATAGTATGTCTTGGAGTGAAAAGTTTTTCGATGAGGTGGGGGTCCGTGGTGAGCCGATTCCCAGATTCTCCAGATTCCCCCTCGAAAACCGTGCGTTTTAATTCATTGCGGCCGCGGGTTTGCTCGGATTACTTTTCACTCGAAGACATACTAGTTTTTTGGCGTGTTCCGGTGCCTACAAAAAATATCCGAGATCATATGGAGCTGACCACAGGGTTTGCGGCGATCACTGTCCTACCAGCGGACACAGTGGGCCGCGGACACCCGTGAACGACCTTAACTCATAACTGGGCGCAGCACTTGGAGCACTTGGAGCACTTGGAGTGCAGTCGGTAACCTCACATCCAGGGCCGGTGAGCTGAGAAGCGCATCCAGCGGGCCGGATGATCGGTATCGGGCTACGGGCTAGAGAGCCCTGACCCCTAGCGGTAGGGGGGGGCGCGCATTCGCAGGGCAAGGGCCTTAAAGTAAACACGGGTCTCCGAGGGTTAGTTCTGCGCTTTGGGTGTCCCCTAGCGGCGGAACGCCCCCTCTACTCGGAGCTAGACATGTTTTCTTTCTTTTTCTACTCGGAGCCAGTGATACGAGAATACGCGCATGTTACGAGAATACACACTGCCCCCACGGAGTACCTGTACTACTCGACGATAATACAAGAATACGCAGCTTGGAAGTTGCAGACGCCTATAAAGAAAAACAGCGAGCTAAATTTCGGCGGCTAAAAAGCAAAGGACGGGCGCTTTTTTGATCGGCAAAGGAAAGTTGGAGTAACGGCGACGGCGTTCGCAATGAAGTCGCCTGTCGAGCAGCTTCCGCGGCGCGCCTGCGCCGCGGGGTTGACCGACAGCCGCGCCTCTCGCGCCTCCCGCGCCACGCGCGGCGACGCGCACCCTGCGCGCCAGTCGGCGCACTGGCAGTACTGCACCAGCCAGCACGGCGTGGAGCAATGCATCCAGGGCATTGTGCTGGGCGCCAACCAGCATGCCTCAGGACAGAGCAAGGGAGCATGCTGCGCACCCTGGCGCAGCGCCAGCTCGCCTCCAACCAGGCATTCTCACCACTGCACAGCCGCCCACGAGCGCCCGCAGCTGCACTGCTCAACGCTGAAGCTCAGGAGCCTCCCCTTGTTGTCACAGCTTTGTGCAGTGCAGCGTGCGAGCAGCGCAGCGCCAGGCAGACCCGTGGCACGCCCGGGCGGCTGTGGGACGGAGGCCCGCCGAGCGAGTGCGAGCCGCATCGGCGGCCATGTCTCCCGCCGCCGCGAGCGAGCGGCGCAAAGAGGCAGCGTCGCGCATGCTTTTCCGTAACGGTCTCGCGGCGCAGGTTTTTTGGCTTCGGTTTCGTCGCCAAGCATAGGTTTCATTTGCATAGTCGGCCGTCCTAGGACGTACGTCATTTCGAGGCGCGATTTCGGTTCTCGCGTGTATCTCGCTGCGCAATGGGAGTTAGCGCGCTCGCTCGCAGAGCGGCGCCTGCTAGCCAAGCGCGAATGCCTGGGTCGCTGAGCTCGCGCCGGTGGCCAACTGCGCCTCCGTGGCGACGCGCTCCGGCCACGAGCGAGGCATGAGTTGCATGTTGCATCTTGCAAGTTGCGTCTTGTGCGGGAATGCTCCTCTCCAAGCGCATCTGAAGATGCACAAAGTCTTGCTGCAACGGTGCAAGGCAAGGGGAAAAGACATTCCCAACCTTTGGCTCTTCTACATTCGATATCGGTTTCCCGAGTGGATTTCGCGCTGCCCTGCTTTGTGCAGCTAGAGTGTAGAGAAACGCGAGACTCGAAACGTCACTGCAAAAGTATCGCGTGTACACAGATGTAAT
This sequence comes from Emiliania huxleyi CCMP1516, assembly GCF_000372725.1. Lineage (NCBI taxonomy): Eukaryota > Haptophyta > Isochrysidales > Noelaerhabdaceae > Emiliania > Emiliania huxleyi. The sequence continues at coordinate 334,129 of NW_005200600.1, forward strand.
AAGGGGGGAGGGGGGGGGGGGGGGTTGCTTTTCAAACCGTTTGAGTACACACAGCAGTCCGCCGGTGCTCACACCTCGTTCGAAGCAAGCGTGAACACTCATGTCGGTGCCCACATGACGGGCTGTGGCCTTTTGCCCTCGAAAAAAAGAGCACATCGACCTGGAGACGCAGTCTCTAAGACCTGCAGTACTTGTTGGGACCTCCAATAGGTTTTGACGTGCGAGAAGTCGCACAGGACACGTCCTCCCGTCGCAGCGCGCGTGCCATATCTTCACCCATGCGCGGTTTGTAGCACACGACCAGTCGCTGCGTGTGCTCACCGTCCAGCCAATGCTTGACACTTCGAAATTGCACACCGTCCTCCCTCTTGCGAAAGATGTGAAGCGCGATGCTGTCGTGAAAAAAAACAAACAGCGCGGCTGGGCCAGCTGGGCTGGGCGACATCCGCCTTTTGCTCCACCTTTGCAGCGACAGCCAGCGGCTGGACCGGCGCACCGGCGGCCGGGAGCCACCCCAGCTCATGGAGACGCTGCTCGTGGAGACGCGGGCCTCCTCCTCCTCCTCCCGCCGGCGCACGGCGCTCGTCCTCGCCTGTGCGCTGTGCGGCCTTATCCTGGGCTGCGTCCCTGCGGCGCTCCGCCGCCGCGACGCGCCCAGGCTGCAGGCGTGGGAGTTCGCCGAGCTGCCGCTCGACGGCCGCTGGGACGCGATCACCGACCTCTGGGAGCGGCCCCTCTGCGGCAACTTTTGCGGCTCGATGTGGCGAGCAGCGCTCGCGGAGAGACGCTCGCGAGACACCGCCTCCACGCACGCCTTCGCCGCGCCGCCTCGCGCGCCCACACGCGTCGCCCACACGCGTCGGGCCACTGCAGACCCACGGCGGCCCGCCACAGGTGCAACGGCGGCTTCCTGAGCGAGTGGGACGCGGACAGCGAGCACTGCGGCCCCGAGTACGGCGACGTGAGCCGGTCGGCGGACGGGCGGCCGTCGTGCATGGACGCGTGCTGCCGCGAGCACGACATCTGCTGCGCGCCGGGTGGCACCGACCTCGGCGCCACGCGCGGCTGCAACGCCGGCCTCGCACGCTGTCTCGAGCGGTGCGGCGAGGGCGACGGGCGGGACGACGCGTGCGAGGGCCTGATCTCGCTCGGCATGTCGGCGATGCACGGCACGGAGCTCTGCTGCGGCCGCCCCTGCCCCGCCGCCGTCTACACTGCGCGGGCGAGCGCCGCCCTCACGCCCGTCCTCGCGCCGTACCTCAACTACACGCTCGGCACGGCGAAGCACGTGACGAGCCACCTGGAGGCGGGCTCGAGATCTGGGGAGATTCGGGGAGATATGACGAGCCACCTGGAGGCGGGCTCGAGATTCGAGGAGATATGGGGAGACATGGGGAGACATGGGGAGATATGACAAGGAGGTCTCGAGAGATGGGGAGATATGACGAGCCACCTGGAGAAGGGCTCGAGATCTGGAGAGATCTGGAGAGATCTGGAGAGATCTGGGGAGGTCTGGGGAGATCTGGCGAGACATGACATCTCGAGGAGGGCTCGAGCGGGCTCCGAGGGGGGCCCTGCGCCGCCTCCGACTCGCCCTCACCCGCACCCGCACCCTCACACCCGCAGGAGGGCTCCGAGAGGGTTCTGAGCCGCTTCCGAGCGGGCTCGCGGACTGTCCACTCCGCGGCCCGCGGCGCGGCCGAGAGCGTCACCGCCTTTTGCAACGACACCCTCGCCACCGCGCGGCGGAGCGTCGCGACGGCCGTCGCTTGGCCGCGCTGGCCGCGCTGGCCGTGGAGGGCGATTTGGGGCGCGCATGATGGCCACCGTTCGCCGGCGGCGGAGGCTGCGGCGGAGGAGGCTGCTGCCGAGAGGGCTGGCGGCGAGGCTGCAGCTGCGGCCGCGGCGCCGGCCGGTGTGAGTAGTGACCGGCGCCGCGGCGGCTGGTTCAGCCTCATGCACACGCACATGTTCGCTAGGTGGGGTCGGAGCCGTACATAGAGTCGTAGGTAGGACACGAGGTTAGAGGTTGCGCATCATAGGTCATACAGTAGCTTAGACAGGTCTCGTGCGGAAAAGCCCCGCGTGGTCGGGTGTGCGTGTCGCGGGTTAGCCTTGTGATACCGTTTTCGTGAGACTCTACAGACTACACAGTAACAACACAGCCTACACACCGCTTGTGCTTGTGCGCGAAAATGGCACAGTAACCGGGTATTCTATTTCTAATGGGACATGCGAATGCCACGCTCGCTGCACCAGGCGGCCATGCCGACCCTCCGACGGCCCACACCGACGCTTCAGATGCGCTTCATCAGCGTCGCGCCGGCGGCGCTCAATGGCGTCGATGAACGGCTGGGTAGCCCTTGGCCTGCATGTCGCCGACGCAGAGCTAAGGAAGGCGTAAAATATTGAATATATTGCTCCAATAGTTAGAGATGCGATCAATATCAGTGGCGGTAGCGAGGAGAGCGTGGTGCCATCGAAAGTCTGCACGCCTGCGGCGTCTGCCGATGGCGCGATGAGCGAGAGCACCGCCTCCGACAGCGCGCCCATGATGGCCGCCTTGAACTTGTGCGCGCCGTCGGTGAGCGAGAGCACGCCGAAGCCGTCGCCGCCCGGGTACTGCTCGGCGAGCATGTTGTAAAAGATGTCGGTGTACGAGTTCAGCTTGGTCGCGAGGAGGTCGACGCCCTGCTCGTTGGCGAGCCGGCCGAGCAGCGTGGGCAGCGGCGTGCGCTGGTCGGGGCACAGTCCGGCGGGGAAATCGTCTCCGCCGCGCCCCTGCCCACTGTAGCCGTGGGCCGGAGCGTCGGCGATGAAGACGGCCACCCTCACGTCGCCCCGCCACTCGAGCCGCAGCGCGCTCTCGATCGCGATGATCACGTCCTCCGGCCCGTCGCCGCCGCCGTTTGCCCCCTCTCTCCCGATGGCCGCGGTGACCTCGTCGACTCGGCTGAGCGGCACGAACTCGTGCACGACCACGCGCGGCGCGTGCGGCGAGTTGCGCTCTCCCCAGTCGCGGTAGCCAACAAAGGAGACGCGCACCTCGCCGACGGCGAGGTCGGCCTTGAGCCCGCGGATCACGTTGCTCACGTGCGTCTTGCACTGGTCGATCCAGCGTCCCATCGAGCCCGTCAGGTCCAGGATGAAGCAGACGTCCACAATTTCCGCGCCGCGGCTCGGCATCGGCCGGAGGTTGGCGCGCGGCTTGAAGCGACCCACCGCCGCGTCGGCCGCCTCGCGCAGCCGGTGGACGAGCAGCAGCCGCATCCCGTGCGCCTTGAGCGACGCGGTCGCGCCGGCAAGCTCGGCGGGGTCGGAGGCAGGCGTGAAGCCGGAGCAGACGACGAGGACGTCGCCCGCGCCGCCGTCGACCGCTTCGAGCATGCGCGTGCCGCCCGCCAGCAGCCGCGCCGCGCCGCTGCCGCCGCCGCCGCCGTGGCGAAACGGCTCCGCCGCGCGAGCGACGAACGCCTCGAAGGACGGCGTCAGCACGGGCACGGGCGCGGGCGCGGGCGCGGGCGCGGGCGCGGGCGCAGGCGCCGACGCGCCCGGGGCGCCCGGCTCAGCCGCCGCCGCCGCCTCGGCCTCGGCCTGAGCGATGGCGGCGTCCTCCTCGGGAGAGGTGACGGCGATGAGCTCGCCGTCAACGGCCACGTGCCGCAGCTTCTGCGAGCAGGCCGCCACAAAGGCGGCGAGGAGGAGCGCAGGCGGCTGCGAGGGCGGCACGCCCCGCCCCTCGGCTGTCAGCACGACGGGCAGCGTCGGCAGCGCGCCGCCCTCGCTCAGCGACGCCATCGCGTCGGGCGTGCGCCCCGCCGCGTCGCCGCCCGACGCGCCGGCCTCGGCGGCCGCCTCGAGCTGCTCGAGCATCGAGGCGGCCTTGGCCTTGAGCTGCTCGCGCGCCGCCTTGAGCGCGGCGATGGCCTTGGCGATGCGGCGCGGCAGCAGCTCCAGCTCGTCGTCGCCGCCCTCCGCCGCCGCCTGCACAATGTCGGTGATGTCGGGCACCGCCTTGTCCGACGCGGCCATCGCCTTCTTCCACCGCGCCGCCGTCTCCGGGTCCTTGAGCAGCGCCTTGCGGCACTTGGCCAGCGCGCCCTTGGGCGCCTTCTTGAAGTCGATCGCGTCGAGCCGCTTCGCGGCCAGCAGCGGCTCGAGCAGGTGGCCAGCTTCCGCCAGCCGCATGTTCAGCCCGGCGCGCAGCTTGCGGTACTTGGCGCGGAGCGCGTCCTTGCCCAGCTCGCCGTTACCCTCGCGCTTCCGCTTGCCCGTCGCGCCGCCTTCGCCCTCGGCCGCCGCGCTGCTTTCGCCCTCGGCCGCCGCGCTGGCTTCGCCCTCGGCCGCCGCGCTGCTTTCGCCCTCGGCCGCCGCGCTGGCTTCGCCCTCGGCCGCCGCGCTTCATTCGGTGAATTTTCTCCTTGACGTTCCTCTGGCCCGCCGCGCTCTCCCTGTCGTAGCGGCCGTGACTCATCTGCTTCGGGCAGCATCGGTGTTCTTTGAGCTCTTTCTGAGCCGATGGTGCTTCCACTGATTGCACCGCGCCTCGCTGTGCCTTCGTGGAGCCGGGTGGACGCGGGGCCTTCCGAGGGACGCGTCCAAAGTGACCCATCCTGCAGCACATGACGACCGCCCGCTTGTGCAAGCGTGATCACGCGCTGCTGCACTGGCTGCTGCTGCTGCTGCACTGGCTGCTGCTGCACCTGCGCCGGCGCACGCATAAACCCCGCACTTGTGTAGGCGGACAATGATGATGCCGCGCGGGCGGAGTGGCGGAACGAGGACGCTGCCGTCAGACGAGGGATTGCTATCATACGCAAGCACGAGCCGTCGGTGACGCGACGGCGTGCACATCACCGTTGGCCAGCTGCTAAGCGCGAAACCCTGCCGGATCCCCTGCCCGTGTCGGATGCGTCCAAACGAGTAGACACACACCGGCGGGCGCTTTCGAGGCGAGCATTTTTTCTAACCACATGGACATGGACATGGACATGGACATGGACATGGACATGGACATGGACATGGACATGGACCTATTCTGCGGCACGATAGCTATTTGGGCTGCAACATACATGTGCCTAGGTGCCTACACTCGACTGCAACGGCGCGCGCAGAAGAACATTTTGGGGCTTCTGGCCGGTGTGGACGCCGTTGTTTCGCAGCTCGGGGGGGGCGTGGCGGAAATGCGTGGCGCCTCGAAAATGTTCGTAAGAGCTACACATCGAAAATTATTAAATTTCGGACGTACGTAGACTTGCCCAGACGAGGCACAGAGCAACCCCGTCCAATCGGCTTCGCAAGTCGACCCGCCAACCAATCCATGCATATGACCTCCGTCACCGCCGCCGCCGCGCCAGCTGCCACCGGCGCCGAGCTGGTCGTGCCACCGCTGCCGCCCAGGCTGCCCAACGACGCGAGCCAGGAGGAGAAGGCGGCGCGCGAAGCCATCATGAAGGAGCGCCGACGCATCCAGAAGGCGATCAACGAGCAGAAGAGGGGCAAGCGGGATCGCAGCGAGCGGGAGCAGCTGAGTGGTGCGCAACATCGCAAGCAGGCTGAAGCGGAGGCGAAGCGAGCCGACGCCAACCGCCGCCGCCAGTCCGTCTCCCAGCACCGCCGCGCAGCTCGAGAGAAGAAGCGGCCGAGGCTCGGCGAGAGCTTCGGCTCGATTCGACAACGCGAGGAGCAGCGACTGCTGGGCAACTCGTTCGTCTTCGAGGACCAGCGCGTGCGCGTGTGCGAGGGCGTCGCGTGTGGGCCCTCGTGCAAGACGGTGCGGCTAGCGGCGTGGTGCCCATCCATGACGCCGCGAGTTTCTGGGGCCCAGAGTGGGCGTCGTGCTTGGCCGTGCCCGTGAAGGCTGGGCAGTGCGGCACTGTGCTGCGGCGCGCCGAGCTGTGCGTGCAGGAGAAGGGCGGCAGCGTGAGCAGCTTGAAGCTGAGCAGCGCTGGCTTTGCGCAAATCGAGGGGCCGCAGCACTTCCACACGGTGCAGCTCGACGACGTCAGCACGCCGGTGATGCTCTCACCCTACCACGTCCAGCCCTGGCCGGCCATCGGACAGGAGGTCGGCTGGATGCCGTCCGAGCCGCAGGACATCGCCACCGTCAAGTACTTTCACAACACGCAGGACCCGGACTTCGACGTGGACGATCCCGAGGACAACAGCTATTACGTGCTCTCGCGGCCGTTCTACGCCTTGCCCGCCCACGTAGAGGTTGTGGCGCCGGTGGGCGGGCGCGTGCGCGTGGGCTCTTGGGTGAGGCTGCGCGAGCCCCACCCCGAGGCTGACCCTGACGACGGCGCGTGGGGCTTCCGCGAGCCGCCGCCCGCCGTCGCCGCCGAGATGCTCTCTAGCGTGGGCCGGACCGAGCTGACCCCGGCGGACGTGGAGCGGCTCATGTCCACGCCGCAGATGGCTGTCGCGAGCGCGCATGTGCTCGTCGTCAAGTCCATCTGCGAGGACTGCGGGCAGTGTCTCGAGCTCGAGGACACCTTCTACGCATCTCACCGCGATCTCACGCCGCTCATCCCTGGCTGGGAGCAGAGAGAGCCATGTCGCTTCCACTGCACCTACGACCACCAGTACTTGTGCGATCACATGTTCGATCTAACACACGTAGGAGAGTGCGTCTGGGCCTGCAAGGAGTGCGACCCTGAGTAAAGCGGGAAACTTAAATTTCCTCCATTGTACCCATGCGGAGCCTTTTATTTTGTGCGGCGGACTTGTGTATCTGATACTGACGAACGCCGGGAACGCGACGAAGCGGTCCGTGCTATCATCGCGTCGCGTGGTCGCGTGATCGACAAATCGATGGTTGCACTTCTCGTGGCGCTCGTCGCCTCTTCCTCACCAACAAGCGTCTGGTTCGACTGCGCTGCCGACGAGAAGATCGTCGCTCCGAATATCACATTCAGCAACGTGAGCTCCTCGCCGGATCCGGTGGTGCACGGCGCGCAGCAGGTCATACGAAAGGTCGTGCATTACAATGGCACGGACACGCTCACCAATGTGACGGCGACGCTCTCGCAGTATTGGAAGGTCCTCGGCAAATGGGTGCGCTTCCTCAAGATCGACACCGACGTTTGCAAGGAGCACGCTGGCGCGTGCCCTTTTGCACCTGGCGATGCGCACGCCCTCACCACGCACCACCCGCCGCTCCACTGGGGTACGCCCTACGGCTGGTATCGCTCCAAGCAGGTCTTCACAAACACGCTGACGGGCGAGAGGCTCGGCTGCTTAGACGAGCGCTTCGAGTACTGCAAAGACAGCAACTCATGCAAGAAGGACAGCAGCGCTTGACAGCAGCAGCAGCCTCGTGCTGGCGTCCAGCGCATATCTTGCGCCACCCCACGGCCGTAACCGAACTTGTAACATTTTGCATTCCAGGATGGCGCGACGTATCCTGGGTTGCGTGGACATCTTGGAATGTGCGGTGCATCTTGAAATATGGGAAAATCAACTCAGCGTTCTTAGAGATACAAAATGCAACCTGAATTGACTTTTTGCAACTCAAGATGCCCTCTGCATCTCAAATTGCGGGTTCCGCCCCTGACGCGTTCGCGTAATATATGACTCGCAAGACCACGCGCAACGACCGCGCGGCGCGCGCCCCCCGCGCGGAAGGGCGAACTCCCCGTCTCCCTAACCGCCCCGCGCGGGCACTCACCTTCTCCAGTTCCACAGAGAGTGCGTGAGAGCCTGAGAGCTCCCCAGTCCCCACAAGACCCTCGATTCAGTTTCTTGTCGGTAAACCGCGCAAAACTCTCTCTCTCTCTCGCAACTCTCTCTCTCTCACCGGGCGAATGACCGCACCTCCAAACTGTCAACACCCGCTCACAACCCGAGAACCCCCAAGGCAGCCGTCGGCACCGCGCCGCGCTCCGCCCTGGCGTGGGCGACCAGCTTTTGCTTGACGTCCGGGTGCGAGGCGAGGGCAGCCTCGAGCTGCGCCGGCGGCATCGCGTAGAAGAGCTCGCGCGAGAGTGGCATCGCCATCGAGCAGCAGCGCACGTAGCCCTCCCACAGCTTGGTCGCCCACACCTCACGCTCGAGAAGCGTGCGCAGCAGGCCCATCACCGCCGTGGCGGCGTCGGGCCAGTTGACCATCGTCTGGATGATGGTGCGCATCGTGAGCAGCGGCAAGGGGTCCAGCTGGACCACCTCTTCCAGGGCGGCGGTGAGCTCGTCACGCGTGAAGACCTCGCGCTCGTTGATGCACGCCTACGTGGCGGGGGAGCGGGAGGGGGCATATTTAGTCTCGCCGCAATTAGTCGAGGCCGGAGAGGCGGAGGTGCAAAGGGAAGGGCGGGGGCGGGGGTGGGAGGGGCGGGAGGGGCGGGGCGGGGGGGGGTTCGAAGGGCGGAAGGGCGGAAGGGCGGAGGGTAGGGGGAGGGTTGCCAGCCTGAACGGCGTCTATGAGCGCCTTGAGCGGCACGCCCCTCTCGCCGTCCTCGGGCTTGAGCAAGTGTAGCTGCAGCAGCAGCGCGCGCGGCGCGAGCGGCGGAGGCTCGGCGTGCGCCAGCGCCGCGAGCGCCTCGGTGAGGTCGCCCTTGTCGAGCCGCAACAGCGCGGGCAGCACCGCGACCGACTGCGACTCGTCCAGAAAGGGGAGCAGCGGCACGGCGTACGCGCCACCGTGCGGCCCCAGACGCGAAACCTACAGGACGGCTCCAGGAAGGCTCCGAGAAGGTTCCTAGAAGGTTCCTAGCCGTGCCCCCGACGCGAAACCTACAGGACGGCTCCGAGAAGGCTCCGGAAGCTGGCTCCTAGACGCGCCGCCGCGCGAGCCCGCCGCGCCACCAGTCCCAGCACGCCGGCCGTCAGCGCGGCGGGCACGGTGCCGCCCACGGCGGTGGCGCGATCGGCGAGCACCTGTGGAAATGTCCTCGACATGGCCTGGACGTGTCATGCACATGTCCTGCGGAGTGGCCCTCGGCGATGGCGCGCACGTGTAGCGCGAGCAGCGGAAGCGGTGAGGCGGCGGAGAGCGGCGGCGATGCGTCGGGCTCGCCTCTCAGTTGCGCGAGCAGGACCTCCGTGACCGCCTCCATCGGCAAGTGCAGCAGCAGCCCCGGCAGCAGCTCCTGCACCGTCGCTTGCGCGGCGGCCGACGCGCCATCAAAGCCGGCAAGCAGCGCGGCCAGCATGCTTGGCGAGCGGTTGCAGAGCGCCAGGTAGAGCGGCAGCCTGCGCGCCGCCTCCTCCTCCTCCTCCGCCGCCAGGGCCGCCTCGAGCTCCTCCGCCGCGTGAGAGTGGGCCCGCGCGGCGATCTGATCGACGGCCGCCGCCTGGGCGACACCTTGAGGGAGATATGGGGAGATATGGGGAGATATGGGGAGATGTGCCTGCAGGTACCGCCTGGGAGACGCCTTCACCGGCGGCCATGCTCACGACAAGGCGGATGGAGGGCGCGCGGAGGGGGGCCGACCCGGCGGTGCACAGCTCGAGAAGCAGCTCGAGGCAGGCGGGCCGCCACGCGTCGCGCTGCAGACGGACAATTCACATGTCACGGAGCTGCGTCGTCGATGGGTGTCTGGGAGGTGTGTCTGGGAGGTGTCTGGGAGGTGTCCGGGAGGTGTCTGGGAGGTGTCTGGGAGGTGTCTGGGAGGTGTCTGGGAGGTCTGGCGTCTTGGAGGTGTGTCTCCGGGGTGCCACCGCACTTGCAGCGCGAGGTCACGCAGCGTCGTGAGACCGAGCGTCAGTCGGGGGCTCGCCGCGGAGGCGACGTCGGAGCGCAGCAGCTCCAGCACGGTGCGAGGCAGCCGCGGCATCTGCAGCAGCAGCTTTGTCCAGAGGCGGTCGTTTGGCGCGAGCCGCTCGTGGAGCGAGGCGAGCAGGACGTCGGCGAGCTCGTCGTACCGCTCGAGCGAATGCTCGCGGAACTCGGCGTAGGCCCACGCCAGCAGCAGCTCGTGCCGCTCGTGCGGCAGAGAGAGCGCGTGCTCGAGGAGCGCGCCTAGAGTGCAGCCTCGAGGTCACCGGTGTCTCTCGGCTCATCTCGGGTCACACGTGTTTTTCTTTTTCTCGCGAGCAGCGTGTCTTCGAGCGCGGGCCGTGTCCCTCCGGCTGGGAAGCGAGGTGCGTCGAGTGCGGAAGCAATGGTGACGAGGGAGAGATGGCGGAGAGGCGGCGGCGGTGGTGGTGGCAGTGGTGGTGGTGGCAGAGGTGTCCGTGGTAGCGGTGGTGCTTGTGGTGGTGGTGGTGCTTGTGGTGGTGGTGGTCGAGCAGCGCGCCCTGGTAGCCGCTCAGCAGCGGCTGTGTGCTCGCCAGCCTGCCCAGGATACGGTGGTGCGCCCCCAGCTGCCCTCCCACACGCAAGCTCGGCTCGGCGCCGGTTGCGAGGAGGGCAGCGGTCAGCTGATCGAGTAGCTGCTTCAGAGCCGCGCCCGACACCTCCGCCGGCGCCACCCCACTCACCCTCGACGCCGCCGCCGCGCCGCCGCTCGCGGGCACGGGCGGGGCGGAGGAGGCGGCGGCGGCGGCGGCGGTGGCGGTGGCGGTGGCGGCGGGCAGCTGGGCCATCGTCGCGATTGCGAGCTCCGCGATGAGCTCTGGCGCGAGGCGGCGGAGTACTGCGTCGACTTGGAGCGAGCTCGTGCTCGGCGCGGACCCGCGCAGCCGTTTAGACGGGCCGACCTCGAGCGAGTCGCCCTCTCGCTTTGCGCCGCCTCCGCCGCCGGTCGCATCCACCTCCTCGGCGAGCTCGCTCCTCGAGGGCAGCTCCCGTCCCTGCCGTGCAAGCGGGCGTCCGGCGTTGAGCTTAGGCACTGTCTCGTGACACGATTGTGGGCACCGAGGGTGCACTGGAAAGTATCGACATGGGGCACGGCGCAGGAGGCGCTGCGCTAGTACACTGTGTGTAGTGTGTAGTGTGTGGAGGTGGCACAGGCGACCGAATTCAGACGGCGAGTGCGTGTCCTCTCGAGTGCGTGTCGGGGCACGCGGAACTGTCTTCCGCAGCCAGGCTCGCGAGCGAGCCCAAGAGAGGGGCGAGGCGCGGGGAGATGCGGGGAGGTACTGCGGAGATGCGGGGGAGATGCGGGGGAGAGAATTGGGAGACATCCCGCATCTAGGAGGTGACGCCTGCTGACGCAGCACCACCTGCAGCTGGTTGCTGCCGCCCATGCTCATCAGCGCGCGGAAGAGCATCCGCTCCAGCCGCGCCTTGCCGTCGCCGCCGCCGCCGCCGCCCGCGCCGCCGCCGCCGCCCGCGCCGCCGCCCAACTGCTCCGCCGGCAGCGAGTGCAGATGCTTCACGACCGAGAGGAGCGCCGACTTGAGGGACTGCTGCACGTTGGCGCGGCTCGCGGCCGGCACGCTGATCTGCGCCGCGCTTGCGCCCGGCGCAGGCATCAGCCGCGACTGGCACGCGCTTAGCGCCTCCACGACGCGCGGCAGCGTCGCAGGCCGGGCGCGTCCGATCGATTGTGCGAGGGAGCTGATCACGACGGAGAGAACGGTCGGCGAGGGCGGCGCGGTGGCGAGCGCGGTCAGCCGGCCGAGCGTCTCGTCCGCCCACGCGCTGTCGCCGCCGTCCTTGCCGCCGCCGCCGCCGCCGTTCGTGCAAGCTAGCACCAGCGCCTCGCAAAACTTGACGGCCTGCGTGCGGACCGCGTCGGTGCGCGCGGCGCTCGCCATCATCTCGGCCGCCTCGGTGCGCATGCCGTCGACGAGCGCGCGCACCTCGGCGAGCGCCTCCGGAAGAGGCTCGCCACCGGCCGCGACCAGCGCGAGCGCCGGCCGCAGCAGGCCAGCGCACGAGAGCAGGCAGCGCTTCACAACGGCCGGGCTCCCGTCGCCGAGCAGCGCGCGTAGCGCCGGGAGTAGCGTCGGCAGCACCGACGGAGCCGCCGAGCCTAGGTCCTCCGCATACGCCAGCGCAGCTCGCCGCACTGCTGCGTCCGAGTCAGCGAGCAGCCCGAGCAGGTCTGTCGCCGCGGAGGCAGCGGCGCCGGCGTCGGCGCCGCTAGAGAGTGCGGCTTGTGCCTCCTCCAGCAACGCGACACGGCGCGAGGCGTCCGCCTCCGATGTGATCGCGGCGAGAGGCCCCTCCATGATCGATGCGGGGGAAGAAAGTGCGCCCCCCTGCGCCTGCGCTCCCATCCCTCCCTTGGGTTGTCCGTTTTCTTTCTTTTCTTTTGCCCTGCGCCGGGCCTTCAGGCCCGCGGATAGTCTCACCCCATCCCCAGGGCCTCCAGGGCTCGCACCTCAACCTCTCACAGGCTGCACTATATACATATTTTTGTGCACATACAGACAGACTTGTACGATCGGGGAGGGAAAAATATGGTCTATGATCCGAGGGGGCGAGGCCGAGGCGCGGGGGGGGGGGGGGCGGGGGGGGGGAATTTGTGTCTGTGCGTGGGCCGTGGCCCATCTCTCTCTCCGGAGCGGTCGGCTCTACTTAAATCTGTGTGTTTGTGTTTACTTTTTTTCGCCGCGGCGGTGAATAGCGGGCCGGGCGCCACCCGCGCCCACACGAGGGGCGGCTCGGCCTGCAGGACGTAGCTGAGAGTGTCACGCTGCGGAGGCAGCCGCCTTCGACCCGCGCTTCTTCTTCTGCGAATGCCCGCCTCTCCGTTGGCGTTGCTCCGTCGTCCCTGCCTGCACGCGGCCGGCCGGGCGAGAGGCTTGACACGATCCGACGCTGCGACCCTGACGCTGCTGCTCTAGCTATCAGACAACTGCTGACTGCTGCCACAATGTGTGACCGGTGCTGGCCCACTTGGCGGCCTTCCCGGTCAGTGGTGAGGCGCAGTTCAGAGCTGTCGATGGCGCGATGCCGCACTGGTCCCACATTGGTGACACGAGACCACCACGTTTGCCGGTCCAAGAGAGAGGCACTGGCGCTGTCCTGAGAAAGTGCATGGTCCCTCTTGACTGCCCATGCGCGCGAGGCTGTGTAGGCATAGCCTCGAGAGTGCCAGCAGCCAGTCGCCGAGGCAGTTTGTGACGCGCATTGCGTCAGAAGCGTGCACACGATAGAAGGACACCTTCCTACTGACCGTAGGATCAGGTCGTCACTGAATGCTTGATACTAAGGCCGCGAGCTATGCAGGTGGTCAATTGTGCAGCATTGCACGGTCAGCAGCGCCGACAGGCTGTCGCAAGGCGTGATAGCATGGCCGCAAGTAGAGCTCTACAGCGAATTCCCATGAAACAAGTAAAAAAATCGCGCAAAAAAGAAAAAAGTCCGGAAAAATCGGCGCCTGCGGCGAGCCGTGGGACCCCATCTCCCCCCCGCATGGATACCCTCCAGGGCCCCCGCCTCCCCCCAGAGCACACGAGAGTGCTGGCCGACGTCTACATATGACCGCTCCTACTTGACAGGGGTGCTAGCCGGGGGTCGCGCACTCCTCTTGTGTCAGACGGATGCAACTTGAGGTGTGCGACCCCCTGTGTCTGGTTGTCGACATCCGATCATGGCAGGCAGCGAGAGGTGGCGATCACAGTCTGCTGCGCGAGCGGCATGAAATTGCGTGGGGCCGCGGGCGGGAAGCCCACCATGCTCCTCTGCAAGCTCTCGTCGACCGAGGCGATGAAGGTGGAGCCCACGGCAGACAGCACGGCGCAGAGTTCCGCAGTTGCCGACTGCCCTCCGCCGCGGGCCTGCTCGGTGCTGCAGACAGCGTACGACTGGCGCAGCGCGAGGGCGGTGGAAGGCAGGATCCCGTGCTCAGTGGCTGTGAACACGATTTCGCGTGGGGGCAGCCAGACCTGCCGACTGCCCGGCGGCGGGACCTGCTCGAGCAGCGACTTCCACGCGGCTCGCGCCCTGTAAAGTCGCTCCGTACGAAAGACAGAGTTCGGCGGCGCCGCGTTAGAGGAAGCGGGCGACATCGCGGCGAGCTCGCGAGTGGCGGGCGGGCGAGACTTGGTACAGTTCGCGCACCAGCCCGAACGCGCGCAGTAGCTTGCGCACTGGCTCTTGTCGATGCCTCCACGGACGTGGGCGGGCTGCTTGACGTGGGTGGACCGCGCCCGCTTGCGCCCGCTCATCTGCCCTGGAGACAGCTGGAGCGCGAGTCCTGAGGTCGACGACGCCGAAAGAAGCTCGCGGGCGCGCGATGGAAGTACTGGACTGCTCCGTCGAGGCGTGAGGAGGGCTGCCGGCGAGACGCTGGCGACAGCAGCTCGCGGAGGCGAGAGGTTGACCAACGGACGCGGAGGCGGTGGCGAGACCATCTGGAGAAGGATGCTCGCCGCCTCGTTGTGGAGAGCCTCGCCGTGGGACGCCATCAAAGTCAGGCAGGCGAGCAAAGTCAGGCCTCAGGCGAGCCGTGAGCAAAGTCAGGCCTCAGGCGAGCCGCCCTCAGGTTGTCAGTGACTCCAGTAAGGGCGTTTAGGGCGTCTCGTACGTGTACTCCCTTAACTCCAGCTGGTTTTTTCGCCCTGTTTCTTTTTCTGCTGTTGCTGCTGCTGTTACGTTCGGTCCCCGCGGGAAGCCCCGCGCATAGGACAACAACGTCTGTCCCACACACGCATAGACGCGCACATACATCATGCTCGGGCACCCCCCACACAAAATCTCTCTCTCCCCCCCCACAGTGTAGTGTTGTGAGCTCACAAGTACTAAATTGATAACTCTCAGCACTCACCGGCTAACAACATAGCTACAACTCACCACTCAGGTGGAAGTTACGTGTTACGAAAGCCAACAACAAACTCTCTCTCTCCGTACTCCGACAGCCTCTTCCTTTTCTGTCAGTGTACAATGAGGTTGGCATGGTACCAACGCTACCCTGGGCCACTCGGTCACTCTCGTCGACGTTCAGACTTGCCCCATATGCTGCTGCCGGGCCTGGCCCTCAACGCGCAAGAATCATCCCGTGAGGGTGGGTGGGTGCGTGATGCGCGTCGAGCCGACGGCTTCTGTGGGTGGGTGGCGAGGTGAAACATGGAGGTGCTCATTATCTTACTTGGCCTCAGGCGAGCCGCCCTCAGGCCTTGCTTGCAGGGACTAGGCTCTAGGGACCTCAGCCGGCTTTCGCGCTTTCTATTTCTGCCAGTCTTCCCGTGCCCAGTGTCGTGCGAGGGAGTTTTGTTGTAAAATTACGTAAGAGCTACATACACTGAGAGAGATTTTCTCCCAGTAAGCTATAAGTACGTACACTGAAAATTCTATTTCACTCATCGCAAAAGTCTCTTCTCGTTTTTGGAGAACTGCCGCACGTGTTTGTTCGGAACGAAATGTATGTGCCTCGGCCTCAGCACGCGTGCGGCCGCGCGCCTCAAGAGCGTGCGCCGCCGCGGCGCTGCCCCACCCCCTCGAACGACTTTCACGCGTGCAATTCGGGCGCTCGCGACTGGCTTGCGACCCCGGACTGCGATGGCGGCGGCCTGCCTCAGTGCTCCTTTTGCTCATCGTCAAACGCCACTGCATACTTGAGATGGATTACAGACGTCCTGGCTCAGAAGTACGCCCAGCGGTGTCACTCGTTTGTCGGCTACTCGGCGTCCCTCTCAACCGGCTGGTGCGTGCGCGCGCGCTATCTGCTGCCAGTCAACATCCCCGAGGGGTGCACCCTCTCATCACTACCGACCGCGTTTGCTTCCTCAGGCTTCCGACAAATCGTCCCCCCGTCATTGAGGCCGGCTGCTTTTTTCGTTTCGTGCTCGCGCCGCCGCCGCCGTCTCCCGCCCCTCTGCTCACCGAAAACGAGGCGCAAGTGCAGGTTGCGCTCGATGCAGCGCAGCTTCCCTTTGCTGGCCCGGCCATGCGTCGCAATGTAAAGATCTTCAAGATGTTGGGCGACCGCTTCTTCCCGTGGGCGCGAGTGCTGCTCTGGGCGGACGGCAAGCTGCAGCCAGGGCGCGTGCGCCCGTTCGACTTTCACCTGACGGCGAGGAATGCGACAGGCGGCGCATGCGCAACGTTTTTGCGGCTGCCGCCACATCGATACGCGTTTGGAAAGCGCGCCTCCCGGCTGCCACCGAGCAGCCTCACCCTCGCGCTGCATGCCGACACTGTGATCAAGTCCGCACGGTCGCGGAAGTCCGTGTCCGACTCGCTCTCCACGGTCCATACTCAGCTGGCGGAGTATCGCGCCGCGGTCCCGGAGATCGATGCGTTCTCAACGGCGGCACTCATCGACAGCGCCTACTTTGTGCGCGACGGTTCATCTACCAGCTGCCGGCACCTCAACGCTGCGCTGGGCTGTGCCTGGCTGAGCGAGATTGCATGCTACTCTGACCGAGACCAACTGTCGTTTCCGATGGCATGCGAGCGCCAGCGCGGAGGAGTATGCACAACACAATCAGAGCACGATTCATGCTGTACTACATAGGTGCTTCACCGGCTGGGCCTGCGGGCGGCTGCTCTACCGCCTCCGCAGTCGCAGACCGCGTTTCGCTGGCTGCAGGCATGGGTCGTTGATTCCGTGTCTGCGAATCTATGCCAAACCACTCAGCGCTGCCTCCTCTCATGGCCTAGGCCACGAGTCTGCCATGCGCGTGCGGAGCCGCGCGCGGAGCACGCGTCGCCATCGCGCCGTCAGCGCAGTACCACTGGTACTACACGCACGCGCTGTCCGCACCCGGAGGGCCAGGATCGCGAGTGCAGCCCCGTGCTCGCCGACATGCCACGCTGACAACTCTCGCGGCGTCGTAATACGTAAAGGCGAGGGCGACCAGAGGACGACCATAAAAAAGACGCCTTCCACCTTTTTTTCTCCCGTTTATCGTATTTTCGCTCTCCTCTCTCCAGCGTCCAGGTCCAGCCCTCTCTGGGTGTTACTCTCGCTGTATACACAACTCACAAGTAAAGTTACGCGTTCTACCTCTCGTCATTATGGAGAGCCGAGACCCGTACATGCACATGCACATGCACATGTGCATGTGCATGTGCATGTGCATGCATGTGCATGTAAGAACATGAAACTCGCTGCGCGTGCAGCATCTCTCAGCCCTCCCTCGCCTTTTGCGTCTCCGACTGCACAAAATCCGCGACAGTCTTGCTCGCCGTCTCGCGCTCCCGTGCCGCCTTGGACGCTACCTCCCGGATGCCGCCCACCGCGTCTGCGAGGTCTAGAGGCATGCCCGCCGCCGACAGGATGCGCCTGATCTCGGCGTCGCTGGGGAGCCGAGGCGCGTTCGGCGTCACGTGCGTGCCCTCGAGCTTCCTGAAGTCGAGCCGCCCGCCGATGCCCGTCACCTCGTCGGTGAAACGCGACTGAAGAAGGCGCGCGAGGCCGCTGCTCTGGTCGATGCCGTCGTCAGCAAAGCGGACGAGCAGATTCCGGCCGACACCGTACCTGCGGCGTACCGCCTCGTCCGTCTCCGCGGGACCGGGCGTGAACTCGTCGTCGAGCGGGAGGCCGCCAGTGGAGGCGGGAGCGGCAGCCTCCGCCGCCCGCTGACTCGTGGCGCCGAGGAGCTCGCTCGCCCAGCCGAGACCGCTCGCGAGCTGGTCGAGCCCACCCGCCAGGTCGGACGCCACCCCGCCGCCGCTCACGCCACCAACGCCCAGCGCCCCGAGCCCGCTGCTCAGCCTCTCGCCAAAGTCGCCCTGCCGGACGGCGCTCGCCGCCCCGCGCAAGCCGCTGCTCGCCCCGGCGCCGAGCGCCTCGCCGAGGCCCGCGTTCCCCGCGAGCACCGCCGCGGCGTTTTGCGCGCCGAAGCGTGCGAGAGCGCCGACCGGCCCACTGTCCTTCCCGAGACCGACAGCCTGCTCGAGCAGCGGCACGCTCTGCCGAGCCGGAAAGTTGTTGAAGCTCAGGAGCACATTGGCGCGGCGCGGGCCGATCGCCTCGGCGAGCCGCGCGTCCGAGCCGAGCAGGAGGAGGATCTTGGCGCCGAGGCTGTGGCCACATCCGAAGACCGGCAGCTGCGCGAGCGGCGGCTGCTCGCGAGCGGCGAGCATGGCGTCGAGGTCTGCAGCAGGGTGCGGAGCGGGCGGGTGCGGAGGAGGCGGCAGGTGCGGAGGGGGCGGGTGTGGGGGAGGCGGCAGGTGCGGAGGGACCAGATGCAGCGGAGGGTAGAAGGATGGGGCTGGGGGTTGCGCGCCTGTCGTCGCTGCACTCCAGCGCAGCATGACCTCGGAAGCGGCCTGCCAGTGATCGAGGCCCGTCTCGAGGCCGGTGCATGGCGTCCCCACGATGCACACGCCCGCGGCGTCCGACACGCCCTCTAGGAATGGACCGTAGGCCTGCTGCGGCGCGCTGCCGACAAGCGCGCCGCCGACAAAGTGGATCACGCCATTGCAAGGAGCGCCGGGAGGCGCAGGCAGCACGTCGCAGCCCGCGAGCCTCAGCCAGCGCGAGGAGGAGTCTGGACCTCTCTCTTCCTCGTCAACGTGCTCCTCCTCAACCGCCGCGCGCGCATCCCACCATTCATTCGAGTCGTAGGTTGCTGCCGAGCAGCAAAGGTGACCCCGCAGCCTCCGAGGCTGTGGCGACGGTGAGAGTAGAAGGCAGGGACCCGGGGCGCGATGCCGGGAGAGGACTGCAAACCCAAGCATCTGGCCGCCGTTCAAGAGCTGTCGTCTTTACCGCGTACCTACCTACCGAACCCACTGAGCGGGACGCCGGGACCGCCAGAAGCTGATTTTCGAAAAAGAAAAAACACAGCGAAAACTGGGAAAGAAAGCGGAGAGTCGCAATTCCAGGGGTCCTTGTGGCGGGCCACCCTGCGCAGAGAGGCATGGATGCCAATCTGGGGTCTCTCGACCGAGTCTATGAAGCCCTGGCCGCCTCCCGGTGGTGGCAGAGGTTATGGAACCAAGCGACGGAGATGGTGCGGGGGTACGAGTGGTGCAGAGATTGGGTGTTTCGTTGGGGGGGGGGGGGGGGCGAGGCTGTCCGCATGTCAATCGTTGCCCACCGGCGGGCTTGAAGACACTGAGCCGAGCGCGGACCGCCGCCGGCGCGCTCGCTTCGGCGGATGGCTGCTTGGCACAGTTTCTGGCCGCCCGGCCTGCGAGCAGTCGCCGCGAGACGATCGAAGGCGCTCATTCAAGCGCGCCGCCATGTCAGATCTCGCCCCACACGCCCCGCGACCACAGACCGGGCAGAGCGACCGTGCAGGAATGATGCAGGCATGATGGGCGGGTGTGGTGTGAGCGTCGCATCACCTCAACACTCACACAGAAAATCAAAGATGCGGGCAGCTCCGCGCGTTCGGGTTTCTTCGATCAAAAGAGGGACAATCTCACGGCTCATTTACGGTTGCTCCCGGTCGGGGCGAGGGGCAGGCAGGCACGCGGTCAATCGCGCGAGGACCTCTCGCGCATCGCCTTCTCGTCCTTGAGCTCGCGCCGCAAGGAGAATATGGTGCCCTGCGCAACTTCTAGCTCGTCGCTCAGCTGCTCGATCCACTCGCGCATCTCGCCTACTGGAGTGAGGCCGGCGCGTCGCAGCGAGGACGGGCTGGGCCCGAAGAGGGGAGGGAGGGTGGGGAGGGGAGGCGCGCCTATCGACTTGCGCTGCTCGCTCGCATAGTCCTTGTGCATTCCCACCTCGGCACGCAGCTGCTGCATCCGCCCCTCGCTCACGTCCTTGCCGAGCTGCTCGTTCTCCGACTGGAGCTCGCGGCACTTTTGCACCAGCTTCTTTCCGGCAATCGATCCCGACCTGCCAGGGAGCACCGCGTGGGTAGGGAGCGCTTCCGATGGGCCGCGTCGTGAGCGCGCGCACTGGAATTGAGACGCTTCGAGCTCGTCGCGCAGCGCGGCCTCTCGCTTTTGCGACGCCTTCAACTGAGATCCAAAACAAACGGGCGAGGGTGCGCACTTTCTCACCTGGGCAGTCGAGCAAATGGGGGCTGGAGGGATGGCAGACCTCCTCGCGCAGCCGGCGAATCTCGCCCGCCATTGCCGGGTCGAGCATGAGCGTCTCCACCTGCCGGTGCTGCGGTTTCACTGCCGCGCGCTTGAGGGCCTCCTGCGCCTCGCACGCCTCGCGCTCCTTGACTGCGATCCGCAGCATAAACGAGGTTTCCCGCCGCCGCCGCTGCGCGAGCTCGTGCTGGAGCCGACGCTCCGAGGAGCGCAGCGTCTCAAGGTCAGCGGTCATGGCTCAATCACGGCTTACCTCGAAGCGCGGCACACGCACAGGCCGTCTTCTCTCTTCGTGGAGTAGGGGGGTATGAGTCTGAGAGCAGCGCCCGCGAGCGGAGAGAGACGAGAGGCAGAGACGCGCCACCGCCACGCGCCAGGCGCGAGCGAGACCGAGAGACGACATAGGACGACATACATTAGATTCTCACGCCTTATTACACGGAGGCAGTCAAAATCACAAATGGAGGTGGAGCGCGTGTGTCAGTACTCGGGCTCGTCCTCGCCGCCCGAGTCGAGGTCGTCTCCGCCGTCCTCGAAACCGTCGAACCCGTTCTCGTCGCCGAGGATGGCGTCCTCGTCCTCCTCGAGCCCGTCCTCCTCGCCGTCGCCCTCGCCGTCGCCGTCGTCGCGGTCGCGTCTCGAGCCGTCCGCCCGGCGGCCGGCCGCTCCCTCCTCCGCTCCCTCCTCCCCCTCCTCCACCTCGCTCGCAGAACCCTCCCCCTCCGCACCTGCCTGCGCGGCCGCCTCCAGCGCCTCGAGCTCGGTTGCCGCTGCCCACGACGCGCCGCGGAGCAGCCTGAGCCCCGGCCCGGCCGCGGCGCGCGCGCGCTTGGCCGACCGCGCGGCACTGCTCGGGTTGAGCTCCGCCGGATAGTGCTCCCCGACCCGCAGCGTGCAGTGCTCGGACGCGGCAAACGCGCCCGCGGTCAAGTGCGGCCTGGCGGCGCCGCGGTCCGAGTAGCGCGCGACGCCGCGCACACGCGTCGCGCGGGTTATGCGACTCGCCACGGCCGCCGGGTGCTCTCGCAGCGTCCGCCACGCCGCGAGCAGGTCGGTGTCACGCGCAGTCTCGTACCCGCGGCCGTCCCACGTCGCCGGCGGCTGGAGCGGCGCCCGGCGGCGAGAGCCCGGCTCGCGGCAGAGGACGCCGTCGGGAAAGTTGATGGGCATGCCGCCGCGTCCGCGCCCGCGGCCTCGGCCAGCCATTTCAGGGCGCGGAAATTTGCGATCAAGAAAAATAAAATAAAGAAAATTCCTGTACGAGAGCACATGAGGCGTATCCGTGTACGTGCGTGGAGTACAGTGTTGTGTGTCTGTTAGCTCCGAGTAGAGGGGGCGTTCTTGTGGTGGGGATTGGAGTGGTCTGACCAGCAAGAAGTATCCTGGTCGAGGCCCTCTGTAGTATCGCGAGGCGTCCCTCTTCCCTCTTCTGCAGAGGGATAGTCATCTGGACCCAAAGGTTGGTGCCCAGCAGGTGTGAGTGGTGAGCCGCGTACACGGCTCTGCTGTACTGGTGATCGCGGGTGAGGCTGTAAAGCCATCCTCGATCCGGGTGCCGTCTCAGACGACTGTAGGATTGGTATAAGGAACTCGTATCCGAGTGGTTTAAGGGAATGGTGTAGTGCAACACCGGGAATGCTGGGGCGCAGCCTCAGCGGGGAGCATCAAGGTGTCACATGACGACGCCTCGAAGAGAGGAGGGAACTATTACGTGCCAATATTTGGGCGCCTATTCGGCGCCCAAGGTGCCATATTAGGGATCTAGGTGGCGAGACGTGCCACTGCACAGGGTGTGGGAATATAGGGATATAGGTAGACTATTCGTCACTGTGGGGGGGGAGAGTGTGATAATAGGGGTGCTGAGGTGGGGCTGGGTGGAGGTGATTCTCCGGGTCAGTCTGGAGGTCATTCTCCACCGCCTCCTGCGACAGCTGGGTAGCCATTCCCCCGGGGAGGGGGGCTGTCAGGGGCTGTGTCAGGAGCTGTCAGGGCTGTCCTGGTAGCCTGAGCCTGGTTGTTTGATAGCTGGATGCCGCGTGCCGCAGCTTGGTAGTTTGATAGCTTGATAGACTGGTAGTCTGATGGCCTGAGCCTGGTAGCTTGGCACTCTGAGAGGGACACCCCTGTCAACCCTGTGCCTGCAGCCTGGATGCTGCCTGGTAGCTTGATGGCTTGAGCCTGGTAGCTTGGTAGCTTGATGCCGCGTGCCGCAGCTTGGGAGATTGTGCCGCGTGCCGCAGCTTGGAGGGAGTAGTCAGCAATCCGACACGACGGTGACAAGCCATCGTGAAGATGTATTTAGTCGATGCAAATCGCAAAGGCTCTTCAGCGTTGAGGGAGTAGTCAGCAATCCGACACGACGGTGACAAGCCATCCCGCAAGGCGACGAGCACTGGGAAGGGGCCAGAGACGTCCAGGGGGTCAGCCCGCTACCTCTGAGCACATCTTAGCGCTCGGGGGGGCGGGGAAGGCGGGCCGGGGCGGTTCTGGGGGGAGCAGGATGCAGTGGCGCGCAGGACGGCTATGGCATTTGACAGCAGCACGGCATCCATCCAACCGAACTTCCCTGTGACGACGCTAGCAGCGGCTGGGGTGCTGTACCAGCGAGTGAAGCTGATGTGGGTGGCCCACCCCCCGGGCCCCGAGGTGTTGGAGACGGCCCGTGTAGTGGCCGCTCGGGCGTCGATGCGGGCCCTCCGACTAGCCCCCATCACGCTCACCACTTAGCGCTCGGCGGCGATGGAGATGGTGCTGCTCCCACCGGAGCTGGGGGGGTGCGGAACGATGGACCCGGCAACCAATCTGGCCAAGGACGTGGCGGTGAACACCCTAGCAGGACTGCAACACACGGCTTCGGCGGTGAGGAGGGCGTACACCATCCGGGTGGAAGAGGCCACGCGCGAACAACCGATGGGGGGGGATGACTCGGCGACGCGGGGGGAGGAGACGGTGCGAGGCCTTGCTGGTTGGCGGGCATGCATGCAACTCTGAGACAAAACCCCACGCCCTACATCCGGTCGGTCAGTCTGTGCTGGGCGCTCAAAACCCTAGTCAAAACCGCGAACTCGGCCTGTTCAACAAGATGACGCTCGTCTAACTATACATGTACTACATCTACACTGGTACTGGTAGGTAGGTCACATGTGCATGCACATGCACATGCACATACACATGTTGTACACACACATGCACATACACGCACGTTCAGCTGCTAATCAATCACCCCTCCGGGAGGGAGATTTCTTGTTGGTTTTCAAAAACTCTCCCGGCCCGCGGCCGCTTTGTAGAGGTAAGTGCACGTACTTTTAGCGTACTGGGAGAGAGTACGTACTGGGAGAAAAGAGAGAAGGGGTTGTGTGGGAAACTTTCATATCTAGATAGTCGAGCGCGTCCGTCGGAGAGGTGTTTTACCGATAGTCGGGTTGCTTCCTTGAGTGGTCGGTGCTCTTATATTGAGGGGTTTCGCCGTACGCGGGGAGGCCGGATCCCCATAAGACCCTTCGAGGCCGGTCGCGTCCGGTATTATTGTGAAGCGAGGTGTTTCGGCCGGGGTTCGGGTCCTCGGCGAAACGACATCGTGCGTAGACGCACGCGAGCGCAAACCCGTGGCACTATGTCCACGATCTACTTCGCAGGGCAGTTCGATAGCACTACGCTGCGACAAGGGCGCAACAACAACTGGGAAGTGCCAGCAGATGGCCGTGCGAAACATGCGTGTGCCAAGCCCAAGGGCGTGAGCCACCGAACCAGCTTCATCGCAGACGATCGTGGATACATCCTGCAGGGTCACCCGAAGCACCTCACGTCGTTCTCGACTGGGTTTGAGATGAACACCGCGACGGAGAGGAAGCGCTGGCCAAACAGCGCTCTGACAAAACGCGCAGGTTCAGTGACAGTCGGGCCTCCCACGCACCGCGAGCATGCCTGAAATCCGCCGTGGAAAGAACATCACGCACCATACTTGCGGCCTCGTGTTGCCACAGCCTTCTACCCCGGACTACCGGGTATGCCGTATGCCAACGCGCGTGCCGGCGGCGCAGCGCGCTGCGCAGGGCGGCAGCGCTGGGCCACTGGCGCGCTCCCCTCTTTTCCTTGTGCGGTTGAGCACTTGAGGGGGTCGATTCCGCATGGTACGGGACCCCATCGTGTGATATTTCTCCGGCCGCAGTTTAGTGAAGAAAAAATCACAGACGGTCCCCCTCGTCACCGGAGTATCCTCCTTTGTGGCCGTCCCGCCGCCTTTGCAGCTCCTCCAGCAGGCTCGATGTGTCCGGCGGGTCGTACTGAAGCTCTGCCTCTCGGCGCGAGGCACGGTAGTGATCCTCGAGGTCGGTGTACTTAAGGTCGAGCGCTTCGTTGTGGAAGGAGGTGAAGAGGCCATTGAACGAGCCCGCAGCCGCATGAACCAAATGGCGCGGGAGGTTGCTCAACCCGTCGCCGGGGCTAGTGCGCTGCTTCTGCCGCCCACGAGTCTTTATTTGCGGCGCCCTCGTCCCCCGCTGCGTGCCGTCAATGTTTGTATTCGTCGGCCCGCTTTGCGGCGTGGCCACCCCTGTCCCCCCCGGCCACAAAGGCCGCCATTCGCGGTAGATGAAGAGCAGCACAAACGGCAGGTTGACCCACATGCTCCAGGAGACAAAGTCAAGTCCCGCGTCCGCCTCGGTGCGGAAGCCAATTAGGTCGCCCCACATCGACACGTTGGGGAGCGACTTGACAAAGGCTTCCACCGCAGTCAAATCGGGTAATTTCTCAGCGTCTCGCAGCTGCGCGAAGAACACGCGCGCCATGCAGAGGTGCAGCAGCACAGCGAGTGGCATCACAAATGTGAGCACCACCTTCACACAAGACTCGTCGGTCCGCGGCGCGGGGTGGAGCCGATGCAGGAGGTTAGTCTCGTCGATCGCGATCGAGACGACGATAACGAGGAGGACGACCCAGTGGAGCAACGGTATGGCGGCGGAGCAGATGTAGCACATGACCGCGAACTTGGTCACGATCTGCAGGCGGTCGACCACGTACATATCCGCGCCGTCCCCGGCGTAGAGAGCGTCCATCTCGAGCTGGGTGAGCGCCTTGGGCGCGTAAAAGATTCGGCCGACGTTGCGGATCAAGCCCCACCCTTGGACAATGCACGTGATCATGAACAGGTCGACCATCATGCCGTTCACAAGCATGAAACCGCCCAAGATGTACCAGTCGCGGTTGAGCGAGAGGGCCGTGTCGGCCACAAACGACCCAATGGTCGAGATCGTCGCCATCACTTGGAACACGACGAGCTTGAGCACCTAGGTGGGAGCGTGTTGTGTGAGCGCTCGGAGCACCTACCTCTGCACTCTCCCGAACTGGCGGCGTAGATCGCCTGCGACACCTCCTTCTGCGTGACGGAGATGTGCCGCATCAGGGAGACTTCGACGATCGGGACCACGATGAAGACGACGAGATATCCCGAGATCAGGATGGTGGTGCCAAAAAAGTTTATGAATGTGTCTGCCGCGTGGTTGTGTTGCGCCTCCAGCACCTTGGGCTGGACGTATGCGGTGAAGCCGATGATGGCCGCCCCCGCTAGGGAAAGCAACGACATGTAGATGGTGCCGCGGATCTGGCGCGCCATCCCGTCGGTGCTGCCAAGGTTCTCCCAGATGATGTCGGAGGGCTCAGCGGCGCGTCCACAGAGGAAGGGCTCTGGCCGAATCTCGGGAAGCTTCATCAAGCCTTGTTTCACGAGCGAGATGGCGTCGGCTGCATTAGCAAAAGTGATGAAGGCGACGCCCGCGCTAGTTGGCCCTTCCGCGCCGTAGGTGGCCGCGAGCTTCGCCGCCTTGTCCAGCTTCTCCTCCCGCAAGGCGCTCACCTTGGCCAGGGCTTTGCGCAGCTGCTCAAGCCGAGTCGCAGCACGCGGCGAGAGTCGGCCGTTCCGCTGGAGCGCAGCTTGTAAGCCGTGGATGTCGGTGCTGTACGCCTCGCGCCTCTCTGAGATGAGCCGGATCTCGCGGTGCACCAAGATGAGCTCTCGCTGGTGCAACGGCACCGTGATGGCGACGTGAGGCCCGCGGAGCTCAAGCGAAGCCTCGAGCGCACGCTTGATTGGTGCGGCGGTGAGGTGGCGCGGGAGGCCGCTCACCTGCACGGTGAAGTCCGCCGGCGTCACGTGCTTGTGCTCGACCCGGCGCGCGTCGCGCCGAAGCGCCGCGGCCATGAAGAAGAGGTACGCCGTCATGATGCACGAGATGAGGAACTCGGTGGCACCGTAGGCCGGCGCGACCTGGTCGGCGTTACCGAGCGAGGTGCCGGTAAAGAGCCAGGACTGAAGGCTGGTCTGCTTGTCCGCGAGCTCATCGCCGTACGCGTTGGACACCATCGACGAGACGGATAAGAGCGCGAGGAGCGCAAAATAGGCACGCAGCCGGTGCAGCAGAGATATATACGTGTATGCGCCCGTCCCGAGCGCCTCAAAGTCGGCCAGCTTGGCCGCGCGGCGGCTGCGTGCGAACGTCTCGCCAGTCGCAGGATCCAACACCAGTCGATTCTCCGCTCTCTGCTTTGCAAGAGCCAAGGAGGGCGGAGCGGGCTCGTGCAACATACCTCTGGACGAGGGAGCGCCGATCTCTTCACGGTACCTCGCACGTACCACCGACCACCACCGGCGGCCGGCTGGGCTGGGCGGGTCCATCACCGACATCGCGCGCCTCGGTGCCTGTCCAGGGGGTCTGTTCTCCCTTAGCTGCAGGGTCGCCTCCCGCTTTTGGTCGGCCGTCCGGGCCCAGAAAAGAAGAAAATTGCGGCGGGCTTTAAAAGGTCGGCAGCTGTGAGCCGCGAAATTCGCAGGCAGATTTTGTATGCCGAGGCGGGCCCCCCGGTGCCGAACCTGTCAGACAATTGTACTCTAGCGACGACAGAATGGTGACGCACAGACACACCTGGACTGCTACCCCAAAAACACCACGGCGGCCGCCGTAGCGGCCACCACCACCACCCCGCCGACCGCCAGTTCCGTGTTGTGGTTATTGGGCTCCGGCGGTCGGCAGCACATGGCATAGCAGATGCTGCCATCGTCACGCGCGTACCCGCTGCTGCCGGGCGTCTCGGACCAAGCGCACGCGTACTCCTCCACCCAGCCGCACTCGCAACAACAGTACTGGAAGCACGGGCTGCCGTCGTCCCACGCGTACCCCAAGTTGCCGGGCGTGGGCGATTTGGGGCACGCGTAGTCGGCCGTCCACGGACACGCGCCACACTGGTCCGACGGGATCCGCTCGTCGTCCAGCCGCTCCGTCTCGGTCGTGCCCTCGTGCGTCTTGCAGAGTCCGCTGCGAAACGTCGGCGAGCCGGGCGCGCAAGCGACGGTGTCGATGTGCGTGCCGCTCCAAAGGCCACCTGCGACCTGCACCACCACGTCCTGCACCGCATCCACGGCCGGCTCAGTGTGTGTCGCCTGCACGAAAGCATCTGCCGCGTCGGCGAGGGCGCCGCTCGCCGCCGCCGCCGCCGCCTCTGAGTTCGCGCTGAGGGAGCTGAGGCCGGAGATCGGCCAAAAGATCTCGGCGAGCGCAGCGTTGATGCTGGCGACGAGTCCCTCGGGCCGTGGGCCGAATGCGGGATCCCACGTCTCGGGGTCAGGCCCGAAGCCTACGTGCTGAATACCCCAACATCGGGGCGGGAGTGCGGTCTTGTGCAGAGTATCCAGAGCATCATGTGAACGCAATGGGGTACGATGCTATGAAGACGGCGGAATGCGGTCGAGTGCAGCGGAATGCGCGGGTCCTCTCGAGCGCTAGTTGGACGACAAGACTACGTCTTCCGCTTCTACGGCCCGATGCAGAGCTCGCGCGCGAGAGAGGCCGAATTGACCGGCGAGGACGAGTTTTCCACCCGGTCGATGGCGCCCGTCACGACCAGCGTCTGAATGCCGAACGCCCCGAAGCAGTTCTTGATCGCGCCTCGTTTCCCGGCCGACAAGAAGAAGTCGTTCAGCTCAATCCGGTCAAAGAGCAGCAGCCCGATGGCCTCGGCTTCGATGTCGCCGCTCCCCTGCCCGAGGACGAGCTTCGTCGCGAGCGTGTCCTCTAGCGTGTACCGCAGGCGCACCTTGGCGCGGACTCCATAAAGCCGGATGATGAGCGACATGCGGTCCGAGTCAAAGAGTGTCTTGACGGGGCTCCCTGCCCCGAGGAGGGACTGCATCTGCTCGCCGAAGAGCTTGGAGAGAAGCGAGAGAGCTCGGGAGCTGTTCGCCGGCACGTCGACCGCAGGCACCGCCCGGAGATCCTCTGCCGCCACCTTGTCCGCCGCCGCTAGCTGCTGAAGTGCCCACTCCCGCAGTGTGAGGGACACCGCCCTACCCCCCAGCGCGCCAAGCCCGCGGCCGTCGACAGCGACGCACGTGTGGACTGGGAAGTCCGGCATCGATGCGGGGCAAGGGAGCGGGTCGTTGCTGCCCTGCTTGCAGCAGGCGCTGCCGTTGCCACAAAAGCTGGGGCACGCGCCCGCACGATGCCCACACGGATACCAGCAGTCTGCGGGCGGCGGCAGCGGCGGCGGCGGCGGCGGCTGCGCCGGGGGCGGGGGGGTCGCCCTCTCCCTCTGGTACTCTTTCTCGGAGCAGGCCGCGGATCGCGTCTTTTCCACCGCTATCGACTCGGTCACTTGCTGCGAGAGAATCGCGGACACCCCGGGGCCCAGCCAAAGACGCGACCGGCCCTGTGACGGCGCAGAAGGCAGCTGCAGCGACCCGATGTACCGGTTGATGGCCTCCTCGATCAGAGCGGACCACTGGCGGGTGAGAGGCCGGCAGCCGGGAGGCAGATCCACGCGCTCGGTGTCCGGCTGCACGTCGGGCATCGCGGTGTATGTTCCAACCGGCGAGTCATCTGTCGTGAAGAGGTCGAGCGACAAGTCGGGCGTGACGAGGTCGAGCGAAGAGTCGGGAAACGCATCAAGGCTGTGCTCGGCCGGGAGGAGGTTGCGGAGGGCCGCCAGCACGAGCAGCAGAAGCAGCGGAAAGGCGAGCCGCGGGTGGGCACGCGTGTACTTCTGAGACGGTTGCAGGGTGGTCTGCATGTCGCGCGGTGGCGAGGAGAGCTCCGCTAGCAGCTCCGCCTCCGCCTCGGTGAGCGGCGAGCCACCGTCCGCCGGCAAGTGTCGTCCCTTCGCCGCCGTCGAGCTGCTGGGTCCGGGGGGGTACCCCTCCCGCATCCCGTTCGCCCAGCTGGAGCGCATCACCGCATCGCCGCCGTCTTCATCAGACCATCGACGAGGGCTGTCGGCAACACACAAGCCTCTCTCACAGCAGGCTGGCACGACAAGGGCGCGGAAAGAAAGAAAACAGACAGCCACAGAGTGATTGATTGTTGTTGAGAGTGATGGGAGGACGGCACGCCGCCACCACACAGGGATTTTAAGTGCCCAGTGTCGTGCGAGTCAGATCAAAATTCTTCTTTTGATCGGCTTCCCGTCCCGACCTACTGTGTTTTTGTTTTTGCTTCGGTAGTCGCAAAAAAAACTAGCAACAAGTACATGTAACATGGGGGCTAGTCGCCGACCACACCCACAAAGAACCCTGCACAAAGATCGCAAGGGCGGGGACCTGTTCCTTTTTACCCATCTCACACTAGACTCTAGAGAGACCGTTTTATTTATTGGATTTTGGATTTGGGCGCAATTGAAGAACTGGTGCGCCACGCGCGCTCTGCGTTGGCCATCCGCTTCCTGAATCGAGCACTTAGGAGTGTAGCCACTTCGGAGTGTAGTTGGCGCCGCGAAGATGGAGTGTAGCCACGCATACATCAGGGCATGCTATTGCGAAGGCGGGCGCCCGATATTTAGCCGTCCGATATTCGCCGTCGCCGATCGCCGGTTTGTCGTTCCTTGGATTGATTTCCTGGATACATCGCGTTTTGGCTGTGTCGATAAGGTACTGACTGGAGATGAAGTGCATACACCCCTCTCGCGCATGCAAGACATGACCGTCCGGCGTTCGCCTCGAACATGTCGCTCCGCTGGCAAGTCGCCGCCTTCCGCACGCGCCGTCCGCTGGTCGGGTGATGGTGCGCCCGCTTGGTTTTCTTTACGTCATATCTGGGCAACCAGACAACAAACACAATTACGTCTTCGGATCCTATCTGGGTAAGAGGATACGGGTCACTTAAAAGAAAGAAAGAAAACACACAACCCAAGGGAGGGATGGGAGAACTTGTACTCGAGTAGGCGCGTGATTTTTCTTCAGCCCCAGCCGGCCTGAAGGCGGGGTGCTACGTCGCGTACACCCGCGTACACCCGCCTGCGCATGGCCACCACCTTCTCGCAGCTGCAGCGCTACGGCCGCATCTACTCGGGCGGGAAGGTCGCCGTCTCTGCCGACGGTGCGCTGC
>NW_005200600.1:365826-367408 GCF_000372725.1 Emiliania huxleyi CCMP1516
GAGAGGCTTGTGTGTTGCCGACAGCCCTCGTCGATGGTCTGATGAAGACGGCGGCGATGCGGTGATGCGCTCCAGCTGGGCGAACGGGATGCGGGAGGGGTACCCCCCCGGACCCAGCAGCTCGACGGCGGCGAAGGGACGACACTTGCCGGCGGACGGTGGCTCGCCGCTCACCGAGGCGGAGGCGGAGCTGCTAGCGGAGCTCTCCTCGCCACCGCGCGACATGCAGACCACCCTGCAACCGTCTCAGAAGTACACGCGTGCCCACCCGCGGCTCGCCTTTCCGCTGCTTCTGCTGCTCGTGCTGGAGGCCCTCCGCAACCTCCTCCCGGACGAGCACAGCCAGGAGGCGTTTTCCGGTTCGTTGCTTGACCTCGTCCCCCCCGACTCCTCGCTCGCCCTCTTCCCCTCAGAGGCCCCCCCGGCCGCACAACAAAAGCCCCCCCCCCCCCACCCCCCCCCCCACACCCACCCACCCCACCCCACCCAAAAAACCCCGCCCCACTCCCCCACCAAGCATCGACGCCAGGCTAGCCGAGATGAGCCGAGACTGAGCCGAGATTGAGCCGAGATTGAGCCGAGATTGTAGGCGTCACGGACGACCACAACCTGCTGCTGCTCGACGCAACCACGCTCGAGCTCCGCCGCACCATCGTCGGCTACAATGACGAGATCACCGACATGCGCTACGTCGTGCGCCAGGGCGGCGGCAGCGGCGGCCGCGGCGGCGGCGAGATGCAGCTTGCCGTGGGCACCAATTCGGAGCAGGTGCGGCTGTTTGACTTGGCCGACATGGGCTGTCGGCTGCTCCTTGGCCACGCCGACATCGTCCTCGCCCTCGACGCGTCGGCCGGCGGTCCTAGATGCGGAATGAAGATCTCCCCAGATCTCCCCAGATCTGCCCAGATCTGCCCAGATCTGCCCAGATCTGCCCAGATCTCCCCAGACACACCGTCTTCCCCCCCTCTTTGGCCCACCCTCTCCGCTTCCACCCTCCCCTCCTCTACCCTCGCCACCACCGCCGTCGCCACCTCCACCTTCGCCGCCACCTCGCCACCTCCGCCTTCGCCCCCCTCCTGACCTTGGGTCGTGTTCATGACTCAGGCTGGCGGCGGCCTCATCGCGTCGGCTTCTAAGGACGCGACGGTGAGGCCACACCCCGGCCACCTCTCGGCCACCTCTCGGCCACCTCTCGGCCACCTCTCGGCCACCTCTCGGCCACCTCTCGGCCACCTCTCGGCCACCTCTCGGCCACCTCTCGGCCACCTCTCGGCCACCTCTCGGCCACCTCTCGGCCACCTCTCGGCCACCTCTCGGCCACCTCTCGGCCACCTCTCGGCCACCTCTCGGCCACCTCTCGGCCACCTCTCGGCCACCTCTCGGTGAGTGAGCTGCCCCACGGGACTAAACCCACACTGGATTCGGTACTCTGGGGGTATGGTACTAGGTGAGGCTGTGGGACCCCGCCACCGCGGAGTGCGTTGGCCGCTGCGTCGGCCACATGGATGCCGTCGGCGCGGTCGGGTTCGGCGGTAAGACGGGCGGCCGCCTCGCCGCGGGCGCGCTCCCCCCCACCCCACCT
>NW_005200600.1:367755-372319 GCF_000372725.1 Emiliania huxleyi CCMP1516
ATCGGCCCTGTCTCCCCCACCGCCTCGCCCGCCTCGCCCTCGCCGCAGGTCTGGACCCTCGCGGCGGACGGATCGGCCGCCATCCGACCCGAGCCCGCAGCCACCCTGACCGGCCACCGGCGCGCCGTCTGGACCGCGGTGAGGACGCCCTCGTGCAGGGGTGGGGCGTGGTCGCCCTCCTCTTTACGACGAAGTCATTTATGAACTCTCAGGCCTTCGCGCCACTGGACCGCGTCGCCGCCTCGGGCTCCGCGGACATGCTCGTCAAGGTGTGGTCCATGGCGGACTGGGTGAGACACCGAGATCGCCCGAGAGCGCCCGAGGTCACCCGAGGTCACCCGAGGTCACCCGAGTTCACCCGAGATCACCCGAGATCACCCGAGTTCACCCGAGATCACCCGAGGTCACCCGAGATCACCCGAGGTCACCCGAGGTCACCCGAGATTGGACTCTCGCCCTAGGCCTGCCTCCGCACCTTCGAGGGGCACGTCTCGAGCGTGCTGAAGGTGCGCTTCCTGCGAGGCGGCGCGCTGCTCGCCTCCTCAGGCTCGGACGGGCTGGTCAAGGTCTGGTCCATCAAAGGCCAAGAGTGCGTCGCCACGCTCGACGCGCACGAGGACAAGGTGCACTCACTCACACACACCACACACCACACCACACCACACACCACACGCACACGCACACGCACACACACACACATGCACACACACACGCACACACACACACATACACATACACGCACACGCACACGCACACACAGCACGCGCACGCGCACGCGCACGCGCACGCGCACGCGCACGCGCACGCGCACGCGCACGCGCACGCGCACGCGCACGCGCACGCGCACGCGCACGCGCACGCGCACGCACGCACACCGCTCACCCACGTGCACTGGGCTTTGCACTTCAATTGCCATCGGGCTGCTGTCTCTGGACGTGTAGTCGGGGGACGTGTAGTCGGGGGTTGCTCCCCTTGCCGGCCCCACCTTGAGTATGTCAGAAGTGTCCCTTCCCTTCCCTTCCCTCAGGTCTGGGCCATCGACGCTTACGAGCCGCCCTCGAGGGGCGCTACCGGCGGCGGCGAGGGCGGCGGCGAGGGCGGCGGCGAGGGGGGCGGCGAGGGCGGCGGCGAGGGCGGCGGCGAGGGGGGCGGCGGCGACCCCAGAGGCCTTGGTGAGCTCGTCTCGGGCTCTGCCGACTCGGTCATTGTGCGCTGGCGCGACACGTCGAGCGCGTCTGGGGCGCAGGCGCCTCCCAGTCCGCCTCTCTCGCGCTCCCTCCACCAGCCCCCTCCTCTCCTCCCCCTCCCCACCACCCCTCCCTCGCCACAACCTCCCTCGCCGCCGCCTCGCTCGCAACCACGCCCCCTCGCCCCCACCGGCCTCGCCCCCCCAACCTCCTTCGCCCCCCTGCCCGCAGGCCTCTGCCGAGGCGGAGCAGTCTCTGCAGGAGGAGCAGGCGCTGGCGAACGCGCTCGCCTCGGGCGCCGTGGCGTCGGCGTTCCGTGCGGCGCTCGCACTGCGCCGACCCCGCGCCCTCCTGACGGTGCTGCAAGGTCTCCCGAGCACCGATGCCGCCGATGCTTCCCTGCGCGATTGCGTGCGAGCCGCCGCGGACGACGATCTGGCCTTCTGCCTCGAGTGCTCGCGCGACTGGCAGCCGCGCCGCGAGCGGCCGACGAGAGCCGCCGCCCCGCGGTTGCACGCCCTCTCGCCACTCCCCGTAGGTCGACGCGTGCAGCGCAGGCCCTGACCGGCCACCGGCTGCTTCACGCGGTCCTCCGAGCGGTTCCGGCCCGCAAGCTGGCGGCGGTGCCGCGCGCTCGCTCGCTGGTGGAGGCGCTGCTGCCGTACGCGGCGCGCGCGAGAGAGAGGGGGGGGGGGGGGGGGGTAGGTACGCCGCGTCGGGCGTCCCACCGTCAGCCCGCGCGGGCTCGTATCGCGAGTAGGTGCGGCACTATGAGCGGCTCGACCGGCTGCTCGTCGGGACCCACTTCCTCGGCTACACCCTCTCCTCCATGCGGCTGCTCCGGCCGGACGCCGCGAGCGCTGCGACCGCCGTCGGATCATCCGCCACCGCGATGCCGCCTCGCGCCGCCGAGACGGTTCGTGTGGCGGATCCAGCCGCCGCGCCGTTGGGGGGCGGCGTGGTCGACGCGCTCACGCTGCTTGCCACGGCGCTTGGAGAGGCGGCGGACGAGGCGGCGGAGGGCGAGGGGGGCGGGGGGGGCGGGGAGAGCGAGGGTGGGGAGGAGGAGGCGGAGGGGGAGGCGGAGGGGGGCGAGCGACCTCAGGCCGAGGGCGAGGCGGAGGTGCGGGACGGCGAGAGCGGCGGGCCCGGGGAGGGGGCGGCGGAGGCAGCCGGTGCGGCCGAAGAGGTGGACGAACTGGTCAAGGGGGGGAGGACTGCCACTGGAGGTGCTCGGGCCGAGCCCTCGCCGCGCCGATCGCGCGCAGCGAAGGCAGCGGGAAAGAAGCGCGCGCCCGCTGCGGCAGACGCGCCTGCCGCTGGTCGCACCACTCGCGCCAAGGCTCGCCGTGCCGGCGGCCGCACATCGCCCGGGTGAAGCCGCCCGCACACAAATGGGGGCGCGGTTGTGTGCGATGTGGTACGTTCTCTCTTTCTCTAAAGACCGGTGCCGGGTCTTGCAAAAAGAAATGAAGGGTTCGCGGCAGGGGCTGCGGAGTGCGGTGTGTGCTGTGCCTGTGGTGTGCGCGCGGCAGGCGGCACCCCCCAGCCCCGCACACGCACGTGAGGAGGTCTCGACAGTCGACACGGCCGGAGCGCGGACAGCTTGCGCGTCGCGGGAGGGCGCGTGCAGGTAGAAGGAGATACTAAGAGACACGCGATTCCAGTACACGAGAGACCGCGACATACACCCAGCACCCACCGTGTCCCGTGAAGTGGCGTCTCTCTCGTCTTGTGTCCGATGGAATCGTGTTCTCTACAGCTGAGCCGGCGCCTTTGCTCGTCGGCGACGGAGACGTGTGATGATGGCTACCAAGGTCGAGAGGACCGCCGCAACGGCGACGACAGGCACGGCCACCCGTTGAGCCACCCGTTGCCGCGCCGTCGTGGCCGCGGCCGGCTCGGTCATAAGATAGTCGCCGCCCCATTTGCCGAGGAACCCGAAGGTCGGGAGCCCGGCGAGAGAGATGTGGATGGTGAGCACGTTGTGCATCCAGCTCCAAAGTTCGTCTTTCTCCTGGGTGTGTAAGCTAGCCACTTGGCTGTTGCCGTCGAACTCGGAGCAAGGCGAGCCACAGCACAACCCCTGACTTGCTGCTGCGAAGATGCCAACTGTGGCGGCAGCACACCTACGAGCAGCCCCTTGTGTTTGCAAGGTGCGGGCCAAGGAGAAACAAAAGAGCTAGCGGGCGCACGTCGACTTTCCAGCAGTTGCGTTCTCAAATTCGTATCGGCCAAGCGCGTTCTGAACGACGACACCTCCGGCGCAGGCTGCCGTGCACTGGAGCATCTCGTAGTTGCAGTCTCGGCGATCATTGGATCCACAGCAGGAGTCGTGCGCCTTGCAGCATTCGTCCTCACAGAACAGGGTTGGCGCCGAGAAGTCACACATGAAGACGTCGTCGAAGTCGTACCTCTCTCGCACTTGCTCGCCGCCGCACCACCGCGCTCCGCAGTAGTTGCCACATGCGCGGATCCCGAACCAGTGCCCTGAGTGCGTGGTGGTGGTGCGTGAGGTGGTGCGGAGGCGTGAGATGAGGTGATTCGGCGGCCCGTGAAACACCGGGGTTTGGATCCGTGAAGAAGTCGAAGATGTCAAACGTGATCTCCAAACCCGACTTGTTGGTCATCGTGGTGTTGGGCGGCCCGAAGCCGCCCAGCCACAGTCCAAACGCGGGGGTTGCACCGACGTGTAGTGAAAGCATGACTCGGTCTCGTGTGTGTGCCAGCCGGGCCGTCCCTCTAGGAATCCACCCAATCCCCAAAATACGTACTTTTAGTTTACTGGGGGGGGGGGGGGGGGTGCCATCGTTTCATTCAACACAAGCGCGGCGGGAAGGTTGAAAGGGAAAACCCACTAAAATGCGACGAACGAACTTTGGGGGGGGGGGGGGGGGGGCCCCCCAAAATCCCCCCCCTCCCGCCGGGGGGGGGACAAAAGAACTTTTCCCCCCCTTTCCCCCCCGGGGGAAACCCCAAAAACCGACCCCCCCCGGTTTTCTAAATTCCCGGGGGAGGGGCCATTCCTTCCAATTGGGCCCCCCCCCCGTACAAAACCCTGGTTTTCCCCCCCCCCCCCCACCCAAGGGCCCCCCCCCCCGGGGGGGCGAAAACATCCAGGGGGCCCCCACCCCTGGGAAAACACCCCTTCCCGGGGCCCAGGGCCCCAGGTCCATTCCCTTAAACCGGAATAAAAATTTTCCCCCCAATAAAAATTTGGCCCCTTTGGGAGCCCCCCGGATTCCCCCCCACCCCCCCCGAAGAATCCCCCCCCCCACGGGGGGCCCCCCCGGGGCCGGGGGGGGGGGGCAATTTTTGGAGGGGGGGGGGGGCTCTTTTTTGGGAGCCTGGTCTCCGGGGACCAAAGCGGGGGGTCC
>NW_005200600.1:372419-435086 GCF_000372725.1 Emiliania huxleyi CCMP1516
TCTAATTTCCGTGGCTAGTGCCAATTCATTCAATTTGGCACAGCTCGCGTTACAAAACCTTGATTTTGGTCATTTTATACCTCTCGGTGCCTTCCAGAGGCAGCTGCGACCCCGCCGAGTAGACGGGCGCACACACCGCGCCATCGCAGCTGCCTCTGCGCGTCCTGGGGAGGTACAAAATTGTCGCCGCCGGAGACGACTCGACGCCGCTGAGATCAGAGATCAAGCTCTGACAGGTCGCACGTCACTCCTTTGAGACGCCGACGTGACTCACCCGTGCAGATCACAGCTCACAATCAGCACCCTAAACAGTATGAAGGCCGCGGTCTCGACGCGCTCGCTACGACGCCTGCGACCCGTCTCGTCTAGGGTACCATACTTCCGGGCCGGTGTGCGGGGAGCGGACCTTACCGACCGCCCAGAAGCTTTCTGAGCGAACCAATCGGGCCAGGATCATCAGCATATGTCCCCTCCACAACATCGTGGGCGTTTGAGCGGTATTTGAGGAGCACCGCCACTCTGAAGTTCGGCCGGGTGGTCCGCTGCAGACCCCCCCCCCCCCCCGGAGCAGCAGATAGGCTCCGTGGGGTCGCAAAGTCGACGCTGGGAGTCGCACTCGTCAAACCGTCGCAGCACCACGCGGTCCGCACGTACTGTACACATCCCCTCCACCGCTGAGAAGGCGCAGATCGACCGCCGGGCTGCGTAGTCGTCGTTAAGGAGCGGTTTTCGGAGCCGTACGAAGGGGTCCAAAACGGGCGAACATGCGGTTTTTCGACGACCACACGCGATGTGGTATCTTCTTTTTGCTAAAAACGGGCCGTCTAGTGCAGCATCACTAGTACAACACGCAACCACACTGATAGCTCCACACTAGGCGGTATACGGCCACCAACGCGCGCGTCCCGCTCTCTTGCTCGTGGAGCAGGCGCCTGAGAAATCGGCCTCTGCCATATTCAGCCGAGGCATCTCAGAGATGTTGCCAGAGCTGCAAACCAGTCGCTCGATGACTCACCCAGTGGCACGCGTCCAATCGTTTCTGGACTATCTCGGTCCCGTGGTCGAAAAAACTGTCGGCGAGTTGGTGCCAGAGGCGACCGCGCTCGCGCCATCCGTTGAAGCCGAAGCTGTGAGCGTTGCCAGGGGGGCGAGGGGGGCGGCAGAGGGGGTTAAGGCGTTGGACACAGCCCAAGGGCGCCAAGGGCTTGTGGAACTAATGCGCAGCTGGACTGCGAAGCTCACACCTGAACTGCCGGTGGTCGCACCCCATGTCAAGCCCGCGACGGAGTCTCTGGGCAAGATCTCGATGAGAGGGGTCCAATCGGCGTACAGCGCGGTCCAGCACATGCAAAAGAAGGGTGGATATGTCTAGCTCGCACACACCTGCTCCCAATCAAGTCGTGTTCACATGCGTACAACGAAAAAGTCGATTCTGCAAACCTACCACCTAGCCGCGCGCGCGCAGGTCACTGAGAGACTCTCACAGACACAGTCACACACTCTGTCTGTGGTCTGGGCCAGAGTCTGGGCCGCCCGCTTCCGCGCGCGGCCGCCACCGCACACTGCGCGGCTTGCGCAAGAGGCAGCGGCGGCCATGGCCCCCTGCGCACTGTCCCGATATCACCAGACCTCTTGACTCGCTAATGCTGAACACAATCACACAAGAGCGCTGGCCGCACCGTATCGCGTATGATCACTCGTAACACAAAGCCCCCAACACTTGACAGTTCAAACACGCGCCACAAAGTCGAGCTCCGCTGCAAGCGGGAAACCGCTACAGCCAAGACTCCGCAGCGCCGACTCCTCTCCAGAGTGAGGCCGACCTAGGCGGACCCTGCTGCCACCCCATGCGGCCTTTCGAGCCGCCGCACCCGCAGCCCCTCATTCCAGCGACGCTGGGGGCTTTGCCCATATGGCCCACAGGCGCCGCTTCCCCGCGGTCGAGAAGGGCATGCGCGCGTGCGCGAGCCGAAAGTTGTCGACGAGGATGATGTCGCCCTGCCGCCACGGCGCCGTCAGCGTGTGCTTCCACATCAGCCGACGCACGTGCCACACGTGCTCCGCAGCGATTGGCTCGCCGCCGCGGTGCGTCACGTGCTGGCCGAACGCCTCGCCGAATAGGCCTCGGTGGATCAGCGCGTCAAGCGCGTAAAAGAGCCACGAGAGGGCGGCGTAGCGCGCTGAGCGGAGGTGGCGAGCGGCGTGTGCAAACTCGTCGGCCCACGCCGCCGAGTGGAGAACGCCGAGGTGGTTGTGCCACACCTGCAGCGGGGGGGGCATCGGGCTGGAGGCCGCATGTACCGTGCCACGCGGTGCATCCACGCGAGCAACGACGGCGCGTGCGGTGGCTAGAGCGTGAGCGCAATCGCGCCGCCGCGTCTGTACGAGTCTGTGCAGACAGTCGAAGACGTGGTTACGATCTAGCGCCACTAACCTCGTCGCCCGTGCGCGGGTGCGTGCGGAAGGCCGGCGTCTCGTGCGTCAGCTTGAGGATCCCGCGCGGGCCTGTTCACAGGCAGCACGCGTGAAGAGGCAGGGTTTCGCGTCTCGCGAGTCGGCTCGAGGAGGCTGCGCAGTGGTGGTGATGAGGCTGCGCGGAGGCGATGGCGGTGGCGGTGGCGGGGATGGCGGCGGCGGGGATGGCGGCGGCGGCGGCGGGGATGGCGGCGGGGATGGCGGTGGCGGCGAGGGTGGCGGGAGAGATGGCGGCGGCGGGGAGGGCGGCGGTGGAAGCGGCGGTGGCGGAGACGGTGGCGCGGGCGAGGGCGGGAAGGGGGAGGGGGGCGGCGCGCACCCCAGCTGGGTGTGAAGCCCTGTCTGCGGCTCTCGGCCTCGACTGCGGCGGCGTCGGATGCGGCGGAGGGCACGTGTCGGAACATGGCCTCGTAGCTCTTCGTCTTGAACGGGTCGTACTTGTCGAGGGGGTGGCTGGAGCGGGCGGACGGGTACGCACGCACATACCGGATCCCCTTGCGCTCGAACACTGCGCGCGTGGCTTCGCCCATCTCTCTCGCCACGGCGCGCATGTCGACGAGGGGCGTCTCGCCTCCGACCATGTCGGGCGGCATCTCCTTTGCGAAGAAGAAGAGGTGCTCGGGCGGCCGCGGCAAGAAGGACATCTCGCAGTGCATCGGCACGACCTTCCACGACTCAAACTCGGACGCGGTGAAGACAAACTCAGAGTTGGTGACGGGCTCGCGAGGGGACGTGCCGAGGTAGATGTTGTCCAGCCGGTCCGTGTACGCCATCGCGACCCGCTCGAACTGCGCCGCCTCCTCGACGGCGAACCCGCGCAGCAGCACGGCCCCATAGGCGTCGAGCCAGCCCGTCACGATGTCGCGGTTACGCTCGACCCACTCGGACACGCGCTCAATCGAGACGGATGGGTCGACCGGCGTCACCACGAGTGGAAACCGGCGCTCGCTGTCGAGGCAGGTGGCGTTCAGGAAGGACGGCACGTCGGCCGGGAACAAGGGCGGGAGTGGATCCGCCGTGCTCGAGAGGTCGT
The DNA here is from genome assembly GCF_000372725.1 of Emiliania huxleyi CCMP1516. Lineage (NCBI taxonomy): Eukaryota > Haptophyta > Isochrysidales > Noelaerhabdaceae > Emiliania > Emiliania huxleyi. The sequence goes on from NW_005200600.1 coordinate 375,928, forward strand.
CGGAAGGCAGGTCCATGTGCGGCAGCCATACCTCCACCGGGAGGAGCGGCAGCGCTGCCACGACCGCGGCGAGCAGCGGCCACAGCAGCCAACGATGCCGGCGCGTCGGTCTGCGAACTGGGTCGTCTGGTGCAGCCGGCGCAGCCGGCAGCGTCTCCCGCAGCGTCTCCCGGGACGGCGGCGGCGAGACGAGCGGGAGCGTGTCCATCGTGGTGGTCGGAGAGACAGTTACTTGCTCGTCCTTTTTGCCGAGCTGCTGCTGGAGGTGGGCATTACTACGTTCCATGGTGGGATTCCTGGGTGTCGGTGAGAGCGCAGGCACAGCAAGCAAGGGATAAGACCAAGGGAGCAGGCCGTCCGCCTGCCGATACGGTCGGAACTGACCGGAACTCGCACCGATGATGCGACGAAATGCGCATTTTTTTTCCGACGTCCCCTTTGACGGTCTCGGAGGCACCGACGGGTGCGATTCGCCAGCGGCAGAGAGCAGCTTGGTCGAGAGGGAGGGCGTGTGTGCGCGGGCACGTGCGAGGGAGGGAGGGGGGCGGAGAGGCGCAGGTATCTTGGACTTTCAGCCACAATATCTTGCAAGTCCAATATCTTGATGGAGTGTGTGTGTGTGATATGATACTTCTTTTCCAGCGAGGTGCAGGGATGAGTCAGCTGGGATGAGTGCAGGATGGAGTTACGTGTGAGCACAGCTCGCGGGCTGCCCACTACACACATATGTGTACGACGAGACAGATGCGCTCTCCGCGCTCGTGAACACGCTGCTTCGGGAGGGTGGCAGCGATCCCGTCGAGTTGGGCGACAACGAAGAAGGCGAAGAAGGCGAAGACGGCGAGGATTCGCCTCTGCTCGACGCCGCTCGCCACGGCCGGTCCGACGAGGTCCGCACGCTGCTGGCGGCGGGAGACGCCATCGACCAGACCACTGCAGACGGCAGCGGATCGACGTCTCTCATCCTCGCGAGTGAGGACGGCCACACAGAGACCGTCTCGGTGCTGTGCTCCGCGGGCGCGGCAGTCAATTTGGCAAACAGCGATGGTGACACAGCGATGCTCCTCGCCAGCGAAGAGGGCCACACTGACGTGGTTTCTGTGCTGTGCGCCGCTGGGGCAGCGGTGGACCAGGCCGATCGCATCGGCCGCTCCCCCCTCTTTCTCGCCATCGACAACGGGCACCTCTCCACAGTCCAGCTCCTCAGCTCGTATGGCGCCTCGCGGACCGCCACGGTGATGGGCGACGAGAGGACGGCTCTGGGGATGGCAACGCGAAGGGGCCACGCCGAGGTGGCCGCCTGGCTGACCACCAGCGAGCAGTGGGCGACGCCGCTCCACCATCTGTCCGTCATCGACGCGGCCCGGGCCCGCGCCGAGCTTCGCGGCGGCGCGAGCCTCGACGCCGCCGTCCTGGGCGGACCGACGCCGCTCTCCCTCGCGCGGGAGATGATGCTGCTCGCGGCCACAGGCTCCGCGGCCGCCGACCTCGTCCTTCAAGCCGCCCGGCCGTGGAGCCCAGACACGCACGCCCTCTTCCCGGCGGCGGCGAGGGCGCTGGCCGCGGCGCTGCTGATCACGGGGCACCTCCTGTCGCGGGGGCAGCTCGTGGCGGAGGGGCCGGGAGGGCCTGGCGCGCTGCTGGACGTGTGGGTCGGGTGGGTGATGCCGCATGCCGTGCGCAGGGACGAGGCGTAGCGCGGTTGCGGCGCACTCTCTTAAGGGGGTCCCGCACTTAGGCTGGCAGCGGAGCTGCAGGCTGCAGCCGTCGCGCTTAGACATCTCGTGGCAGTCCCAGGCCTAGACGGGTAGAGACCCAGGAGCCGTATCTCTGGCGAGGAGCTACACGCCGCGCGCGTGTGGGAGCCAGTGGATAGTGCGCTGGCCACTGGTCACTGCAGACAACCGTGTGCGGCGGAGCCGGGGACAACACTCAGCGAGGGGCGTGCGTACGTATCGAGCCGGGTTTGCGTACTCTGCGGAGAGTGTGACCTGATGTACTGTGTCCAAAAATGAGAGAGAGAGAGAGAGAGAGAGAGAGAGAGAGAGAGAGAGAGAGAGAGAGAGAGAGATGGACTGACTGCACACAGCAGCCAGCAACGCGCTGCACGGTCTCGACGGCGGACAGCACTGGGTCCTAGCTCTAGTGCCCAGTCCAGAGCGTTGCACAGTGCAATTCTGCGATCTGCGTCTCCTCTTGTATAAACAAGTGTATAAACGGACGGCTTTACGTCACTCACTCTGTCTGGCCTCTGGCGCGTCTGGGCGCGGCGCCAGCCGCCACAGGGATCAGGGTGTGTGTCACCTCAGAGAGAGAGATTTTTGAAAACCAACAAAAGAAATATATCTTCCTTCACCTCAGTCCTCACAAAACTAAAACACATCGATCGAACATGACACCTCCCGATCCCCGCCATCACGAGACTGATTCACGCGCGCCGCGATGAGTTCCAATCTCTCACATCCTCCCGCGTCCCGGTCCGCGGTCGTGACTCAGACAGGTCTCAGCGAGAGGTGATTTGTGTCTGTGTTTTCAGTTTTGCTTGCGCACTTCTACTGCAGTGCGGTACACATTTGATCGACGTTGTGGCTGGAGTGCCGAGAGGTCTCTCCTCTACAGTAGGTATGCTCGCATTTTGTAGTCCGGAACCAGAGCTCAACTCAACCGGTCAGAAGTCGTCGCGGATGGTCTCCCTTACTTTGTCGATGAAATCCGCGCGCTGCTCGTCTGAGCAAAAGTCAAGCGAGTAAAGCCCCATCCATAGCACCGTGCAGCTGGGGTCGAAAAGGGCACGGACCCCCGTGCCAATCATGTTGCGCCCGTTGTCGCCGGCGAGCAGCCCCATGTACCTCTCCGAGCCGTATGTCGAGATGCCTGCAACGCGCTTAACGTTTGTGAGGTGGCCCACAAGCCCGCCGCTGCCAATCGATGCCTTGCCCTGGATGTTTGAGTCCGGAAAGGCCCAGGCACCCTGTCCGCTTCCGGGAGTGGCGGGTACCATCACCCGGTCAATATAGCCCTTGAGCATAGCGGGAACGTTGAACCACCTACAGTAAGCCAATGAAGAGGGTTGGGCAGGGTCGGGGGGGGGGGGGGGGAGTAGGGGGCGGGGGGGAAGCACCATGTCGGATAAACAAATACCACCGAGTCTGCCCAACGGAGGTCATCAAGATGCGAGCGGACGTCGCTAGCAAGCCGCTTAGGTACCATGTCAAAGTCGCGCAGGTAGGCGCCGCGCTCGGCGGCTGTCATCACCGGGCTGAATCTCTCTTTGTACAGGTCGCGACGTCGGATGGTGTGACCGCCCTCTTTGGCACCAGCCTCCACCGCATCAGCGAGGGCATGCGAGTATGAGTCGGTGCGTGGATGCGCATGCACAAGCAAGATCTTCCGCTTCTCGACGTCGTCGGGGCTTCGCGGTGGTGGGGGAACCTGCGTCGTCACCCAGTTCAGATTCTTGGCGAGCCAGCGCGTCGCGGGATTCCACAGCATCCAGAGGGGGGGGGGGGGGGGACACGGCGACGTCCAGTTGCGAGTTGGTCGTGTTTATTGGCCCTTTTACGATGACGATGACCATCTCCCATTATCGCGTCGCCGCTGCTGCCGCTGCCGGCATCGCACTGGGTGCCGCGGCAGGCCGGTTGCTCGGCGGGAGCTACGCGCTGCTCCGGTTGCGCCTCTCCTTCGCTCACGCCAGCTCTCGCGTGGTTGCACTCTGCAACGTGAGAGTGCCCTGCGCGTTGCTGCCGGCGTCAGCCAGCTTCGAGGCTGATGAGGAGGGACTGGTCCGCTGCGATGTGGTTTACGGTCGCAGCGGCCGCATCGAAGCAGTCAATATGGCGGGCAGCACCCGCCGAAGCCTCACCACTGGGTGAAGAACGCCGCCCCTTCCCTAGCCGCCCAGACACACGAGGCTCTTCGCACCAGTGCACACGCAGGCACACCACGCTGACCGGCTCGCGTTCTTCGCCCTCGCTAGTTTTGTCGACGGCTACGGGGCGCTGCTGCTTGCGTGCTTCGTCGATGCGCACGTACATTTCGTAAAGACGCACGCGCACCCGCGCACGCGCAACCCGACCGGCTCGCTCTCCGATGCGCTCTCTGTCGAGGTGCTCGATGAGCAGCGCTGGGCTGCCTGCCCGTGCTGCCGCCCGGTCGCCTTTTCCGGCGGGGGCGGGCGCGACGCCGACGATTGCTGCACGCCATGCCCGGCGGCGACCGACGTCCTTCGACGGATGGACTTTGCTTGCGCCTCTGCCTTTCACCACGGGACGAGGGCAATCCGCACGCATTTGGACGGCAGCCTGCTCCCCTGCCTTGCCATGTGAGACCTAGTCGGCAGATCTTACCTCACTGCTATATAGGCACCAACTCGGACGACGCCAAGCTGCGCGCGACCGTGTACGCCGCCTTCGACGCCAGCCGCCGCAAGTGGGGCGCGAGGGGCATGGCGCTGCAAGGCGTGGCCAACCTGTGGCTCCCTCTCTGGAGCGACGAGGTACTCCCGAGCCGACTGGTGAGCCTTCTCAGAGCCTTCAGTCTTCACGGCTTTGCTGCAGGCCCTCGCTTCGCGGCACGTGGACGAAGCGCTGCAGCACGAGGGCGTGCTGCTCGGAGCCTACTGCGGAAACACGTCCTCATCGCCGGAGGGCGAGACTGCGGCCGCCCTCGACGCCCTCTTCAAGCACGCGCGTCGCCACGGGCTGATGGTCGACCTGCACATCGACGAGACTAACGACCCCGCCTGCTGCTGCCTGCTCGCGCTCGTCGGCGCGCTCGGTCGTGCGCGCGCGGAGGGGTACGTGGAGGCCGTCGTCCTTGGCCACTGCACCTCGCTTGCGCTGCAGGGCGAGGGCAACCGCGCGCGAGTGATCGAGGGCTTGGCAAGGCTCGGCCCGGTGACGGTGGTCTGTAATCCAAGCACCAATCTCGGGCTGCAGGACCGGCGCGGCTCGGCAGCCCCGCACTGCATCCCCATCGACGCGGACGCGCCCCGCACGCCACTCTGGCGCGGGCTCACCCTCGTGCAGGAGCTGGCGGCGGCGGGCGTGGCGGTCGGGTCCGCTTCGGACAATGTGCGCGACTGGTGGCACCCGTACGGCGACTACGACGGGCTCCAAAACTACAAGAACGCCGTCACGCTCGGCCACCTCGACACGGCGCCAAACGAGGGCGCGTGGGCGGCGCTGGTGAGCGACGCTGCCGCCGAGGCGATGGGCCTCGGCGGCGGCTCCTCCTTCACCCCCGGCGCCGCCGCCGACCTCATACTCTTCCCCGAAACGCGGCGGGTGAGCGAGCTCTTCGCGCGGCCGCAGTGCGACCGGATCGTCTTGCGGGGTGGGCGCGTGCAGCGGTCGGCCCTGCCGAGCTACCGCGCCCTCGATGACGTGGTAGGCTCCACCCTGTGAGCAGCCCGCGCCCTTGGCCTCGGTCGCGCGGCTTGTGGGGAGCGGTGTTTCCGTTGTGCCGTGTGTGCGTGCTAGTTGGCGCCAGTCCACGCCCTTGTCGTGGACTGGCGGCCAGTGTGCCCCGAGAAAGGAGAGACAAGCCAGGGAAATCACCCATAATTCTTTTGCCGTGCCCTTTTGTAGTGCCAGTCCGAACCGTCTCGGGATCAAATTCTTTTGTGGGCCACTGTGATACAGCGAGCCGTCTTTTTACCAGGTTGCAACCCTAGTTTCGCACTGTGCTGTGAACGCTGCTGGTTGGCGTCGGTTGCGCAGCACCCCGTCCCCATCCAGGTTGTTGGTTGCTGCCCCAGGTCCCGCACCATGTAGGTGCAATGCCCCGTTCTCTGCACTCTGGAACTGGATCATGCTTGTTCGGGTAAGTGGTTCGCCCGTCCCTGTGTCCGTGCACGTCGCCCGTCGGCAAAGCCGACGACCTATGGTGCTTTACACGCCGCTGGTTGTGGGGAGGACGTGCCGCTCGATGCTGCGGGCGGCGTTGACGTTCACAGCCGTTCACGAATTTGGCCCCAGCTCTTCGGCTCGCTCCGCTCGCCCGGTGAGTTGGTTGGTTGCTGGCAGCACCCCAGCACCGGGGGGTCCTGAGAGCTGTTGGTTTCCGCTCGATTCACAGCACAGTGCGAAACTAGGGTTGCAACCTCGAAAAAAAGACGGCTCGGTGTACCTCATGTATCGTAGTTTTTGTTAGTATCGAGGTCTCGTGAGTTTTGGTCCTGATAAATTCGTGGCGCCCGCGGCGAGCCGAGCCAGGCCACGGCGCTCGGCCTGTTGAGAGAAGACCTTCCCGGACGGCAGTGACAATTTACCCGACATCAATCGTCGACGGCAAGCTCGAGAACTGCGCCTCCAAAGTCGCCCAGATTCGCCTCTCGCGGCGCGCTGAGTTAGTATCGCCGGTGCGCCAGCTGGCTCTGCTCCACAGCAGGGCATGCCTGACTGGCTCCTGCTAGCCGTGCGTCCTGGTGGCATCCATTGCCAGCTCAGGTAGCCTCAGGAGGTCGCCTCGCGCACGACTCGGCGCCGCACAGCACCGCTCCGCGTTACTACCGAGTTAGTATCGTCGACCCACAGAGGCTGCTTCTCTGTAGGTGGAGCCGACAAACGCCGGCTGGGTCGGCCCCGCCGCCCTCATCGCCGCCGTCGGGGCGGCGGCGGCCTCGGCGGACCATCCGGCGCGCCGCGCGCCCGACGGGGAGGTGTTCACCACTCCTGGCTCCTCACCCCGCCACGCCTTCGTGCAGACGCCGTGGCACCCACCTCAGGCGCCGCTCGGACTCGGTCGACGGCCACCCAAGTGCTTGGCTCGTGCCCAGCCGACCGGCAGGCGATGCCCACTCACTGCTAGGCTAATCTCGGGCCTTCAAGCGGCGGTGTGGTGCCGTGAAGGGCACCGGGACCAAAACTACGATAGTTAGTATCGTGCGGGGGCAGTGCATTAATTCTGTCAAAAATCCAAATCTGCTCCGTGGAACTTATTGGGCTAGGATCATACGTCCGGGAGGCCCCCCTTGCGTGCCGTAACGATCGACAGTGCTGGTACCACTCTCTTCACGTTCACAGGTCGTATCAGGACCATAACTCCGATACATGAGGTAGTACACGGCTGCCAGCTGCCCACACCCCGCCCCGCGGTACCGGACGTGCTATGCTCTCCCTCCGCCTCCGCCTTCCCAACGGGCCGTCGACGGTGCAGGTTGGCGAGGACGCGACCTTCGCCGCCCTCCGCGCCGCCATCGCCGCCGTCGCCGCCTCGCCCGCGGAGGCGCTGACCCTCTCGAGCGGCTTCCCGCCGGCACCGCTCGTGCTCAACGACAGCGACCCGATCCGCGGCACGCTCCGCAACATGGACACGGTGGTGGTCGCGGTGGGCGCCTCGTCCGGGCAGGCAGTTGCGCCCGCCGGCAAGGCCAAGCCGAAGCCCAAGAGCGCCAAGAAGGCCGCCGCCGCCTCCTCCGGCGCCGCCGCCGTGCGCACCCTCTCCGACATCGACTCACCAGCGCCGCCCTCGGCCGGCAAGCGGCGCGCGCCTCCCGCCTCCTCGGGCAGGGGTGGTGGCGGCGGCGGCAAGAAGAGGGCGGCGGCCGCGCTGCAGCTCAGCTCAGAGGACGGGATTGGCTCGTCGCTGCTCGACGCCGTGAGCGGCCGCGGCGGGGACGACCCAGCGGCGGCGTTTCTCAAGGCGGCGTCGCAGTCGGCGCTCGCGCACCACGTGGCCGAGGTGACCGCCACGGAGCGGTACCACGCGGCGCTGGGAGGCCACTTTGAGATCGAGGTGCTCGAGTCGCGTCGGCTCGACGGCGAGCCGACTGAGGCGGTCGCCACGTACAAGGTCGGCCGCAAGACCAAGCGGGAGCCGTTCGGGCTGCTCGCCCTCCCCGAGCTGCGCGGCGTCGTGCTGGCGGTGCTCGAGCAGCTGCAGACGGACCAGAGCAGCGCGAGCGTCGAGTTGCTCAAGCCCTTCAAGATGGCGCACGTCTCCCCGCGTGTGTTTTGGAACATGGTCCACCACCATGGGGGCGATGTCGCGGCGGGCCTGCGCGCGCTGCTGCCGGCGCAGGACTGGTCCTTCCTCGAGGAGCGCGACCGGCGGCTCTCGCACAAGGGCGCGCTCAACCACGCCGCGGCCGAGGAGGAGCGGAGGAGGAGGGAGGCGCGCGCCGGGGCGGCGGCGCCGGCCGCGGCGCCGGCCGCGGCGGCTGGCGGCGGAGGCGGGTCGGGCGCGGCGGCGGGGGAAGGACTGGCGGCGGCGGCGGCGGGCGAAGCGGGCATCGAGGAGGGGGGGCAGGAGGAGGAGGGTGAGGAGGAGGAGGAGCCGGCGGCCGACGACGCGGAGGGTTGGGAGGCGCGCGGGCGGCGGGCGATGCTGCGCGAGGGCGAGTACGACTACGCGTGCAGCTGCCTCAACCGCGCGCTCGGGCTGCGCATCGAAGCGGCGTCCGGCGACCACTCGAGCCCATCGCTGGCGGAGCCATGGTACTTGCACGGCTCCGCGCTGCTCCGGCGCGCTCAAGCGATGTGCTTGCGCGTCGCCGCCGCGGGCGCCGTCGACGCCGCCCCCGCCTCCTCCGCCCCCGCCTCCGCCTCCGCCTCCGCCTCCGCCTCGACGGCGGAGACAGTCGTCCCTGAGGGCTGGTCCTCCGTTGGGCCGGCCGTCGGCCGGCGCGTGCGCCGCTTCTTTGCGCTGCACGGCGCCGCCGACGCCGCCGACCGGCAAAGGCGCGTGAGATCACCCGAGATGATGCCGAGGTTGCCCGAGACTGTAGGCGCCGCCGACGGGACTGTGGTGGCGTGGAGGGACGCGGCGGGAGGGGGCGGGGCGGGAGGGGGCGGGGTGGAGGGCGGAGGAGGAGGAGGGGGCGGGGCGGAGGGCGGCGGTGCGACGGACGGGGCGGCGGCCGGAGAGGCGGACGGGGGGGGGCGGGGAGGGGAGGAGGGGGACGAGGAGGAGGAGGAGGAGGAGGAGGAGGAGGCGCTGTGGCGTGTGCTGCACGACGACGGCGACTGCGAGGAGCTCGACAAGGCGGAGCTCGACGAGGCGCTCGAGGCGGCGAGGGAGGGGCGCACGTTGGCGCAGGAGGCGGAGCTGGTCATCGAGGCCGCATGGGAGGCGCTCGAGATGAGCGCGGCGCTGCACGCGCGGCAAGAGGGCCACGAGCTGCAGTGCGCCGAGGCGCACGAGCGGCTTGGCGACGCGTCGCTGCAGAATGAGCAGCCCGAGCGCGCGCTGCAGGAGTACTGCCAGGCGCGCGACTTGCTCTGCACGCTGCGCGAGGGGGGCACCCTACCGCCGCACGACCGCCGCCTCGCCGACGTTGAGTTCTACCTCGGCGTGACCAACCTGCAGCTGGGCGCGCTCGACGAGGCCAAGGCGCACTACAGGCAGGCGGCCGCGACGCTGCGCTTGCGCCGCGCGACTCTGCTGCGCGCGAGTCTCGACGAGCAGATCGCCGGGCTCGAGCAGGCGGTGGCGGCGGGCGGCGGCGGCGGCGCCGACGCCGACACCGACGCCGACGCCGAGGTTCGCGAGATTTCCGAGCTCGTGGCGGAGATCGAAGGACGGATCGAAGAGCTGGTGGGGCACGTTGGCGGGGTCTAGTGATGTGCGGCCCGTGCCAGAACATGGGATGGTAGCATGCTCTGTGCAGGCGTCTTGCCGAGCACCCGAGCCTCGAAAGAAGGGAGCACAGAGGAACCCGTCGGCCGCCCACCGCGACTCGCGATCGAAAATTTCTTTTTATTCCTTATTCTCGTATACTTTAGAGAGTACCGCCGTCCCGCACGCAATACAGGCCTCTGCGCTCTCTGGAGTCTGGTCTCTGTCTTATCTCCGAGCCAGGGCACACAGCGGACACACTCCCACACGCAACATCAAACCATCACGCCCCCCCCTACCCTCCGCATGCACTAAACCCGCGCCACCCTGTTGAATTTTCGACGAGAACGACCCTCCCTAACAAGGCTGGAAGCGCGCCGCAATCTTGCGCAAGTTGTCCGGAGAAAGCCGCTGCGCCGGCCACGCCGATCGGTATTTGCCGAGTAGTTGCGCGTAGTCGCTGAGAGCCCCGGCGGCCGAAATGTCGCCGACGCCCCGCATCTCTGCCTCGATCTCGGCGTTGAGGCTGTCGCGGGTGACGGCGCCTCCCCCTCCGGGCAGTTGGAAGCAGTAGTCTCGCGGCAGCAGGTGCTGCCAGCAGTCGGCGCCCGCGGCCAGCGGGCCGGCGCCGCAGTACTCACTCGCGCCAAGCATCACCTACAGGGAGGGGGGAGGATAGCGTCCCCACAAGACTCACGCACGCGCAGAGGCGAGTCTGGTGGAGTTGTGTGGACGGTCTCCATCTCCTCACGGCATCTCTCCTCTCCTGCGCACGGCGACCTCTCCACGGCGCCCGGCCCCTCTCTCTCGTGTGGCGGGGGGGGGAGGAGGGATATGATAGCTCATCATGCACTGGTGATGAGCAGCAGCTCACCTCGAGGAAGGAGTGGTGCTGCGGGCAGAGGAAAGCGACGGCGGCGAGCCGCAGCAGCGGCATCTCCTCGGCCGGCACGCCCAAGTAGCGCGCGATGGTCAGGATCTGGAAGGTGGTGCCGCTCGACGAGGCGCGCAGCGGGAGGCCAGCCGCCTATTCACAGCTAGAGGTGGGTGAAGAGACGCTGTTCACAGTAGAGGCGCGCAGCGGGAGGCGAAGAGCACGCCGCCGCCGCGCACGCCAGCTCACACCCGTCGACGATGTCCCACCGCACGTCGCCCGAGAACCTGCTCACAGATGCCAGGTGTGAAGAGAGCGCCGCTCGGGGAGGTGCCGCCCCCACGTCGCCCGAGAGAGAACCACGGCATCGCGTCCGCGTCGGCGGCGGCCGCGGGAGCGGCGGCGCGAAGCCGCGCGGCGAAGGTGGACTCGGCGGGCGATAGGCCCATGTCGAGCGCGGCGAGGGTGCCTGAGGGAGGGGTGGGGAGGGGGGGAGGGGGGAGCGGGGGGAGAGGGGAGCTTGTGCTGCGCGAGGCGCGTGGGCGATCGTCTGCAGTGGTGTGGCCGCGCGCCTTCGTGCACTCGAGTCGCACTCTTCTGAGACGCCTCTGACGCGAGCGTGCGGAACTCGAGCTGCCGCGCCTGTGGAGGACATGTCTCGGACATGTCATGCACGTGTCCTGGTCGAGTGCGCGGAGCTGCACCTCGAAGCTGGCGCCGTCCACCCCTCCTGCTTGACGAACCACTTGCCCCAGAGCCCGTCCACCAGCGGCGTGAGAGCGCGCCTGATAGACGGCGACGACAGCTGAGCGACAATGGACTCGATGCCGTGCCCGTCCTCGCTGCTAGCGGCGGGCGCGCGCCGCTCACAGAAGAAGGCAAAGTCGATACCGAGCTGGCGAGCGAGCGCCTCCTCCTCTCCACCCGCGACGCCCCACCCCTCCTCCCTCGCGTCGGTTGCCTAGGCCATGAACAGACACCAAGGTCAGGGCCGGAATTCACCCCTGGGTTTCTTGCCGTCGTCCCTCCCAGCTGTGAGCAGGGGCCCGCCCCGCACACAGCGGGTCCCCCAAGGGTGAAGGGCCGGTAGGCGTTCGCGAAGCGCTGACGAGACACGGGGAGATACGGGGAGCTGTCCCGCATCTACGGTTGCCCGCCTCGAGCGCCGCAAGCAGCAGCGCCTCCTGGTTCACCACGCCAGTCTTCTCGCGCAGCCGCTCCTCCGAGCTGTCGGCGAGCAGGTCGCGCACCGCCTCGGGGTCCGAGCCAAAGGCGCCGAACCCGCCGCCCCGGCCGCTGGTGCTGAAGGTCTTGGCCATGAACTCCTCCACAAACGCCTCCGCCTCGGTGTCGCCTCCGCCCTCTTCGTGCTTGCGCGCGGCGACCGCGCGAACAAAGGCGACGACGCGGGCGAGCAGGCCGTTCACGGCGTGCATCACGCCGCTGTTGTCGTAAGCGACAGAGGCGACGACAAGCTCGAAGGCCGTCGACGCCTCGGTGTACTCGCGACGCGCCTCCCTCTCCACGAAGGCGGCCAGCTCGTCCGAGCAGCCCTCTCCCAGCGCGGCGCGCACCGCGCTGATGCTGAGAGGCAGAGGCAAGATCGGACACAGGCCCGCTCCAATCGGGGCCCAGCAGTCGACCTCGCCCTCACTCTGATTGGCTGCTGCTGCTGCGTGCTGCTGCACTAAACGCTCGACCAGCTCGCCGCTCGAGGGCTTGTCCAGCTCGCCGCTCGAGGGCTTGTCCAGCTCGTCCGCGTCGAAGTGGTGCGTGCGGCTCGAGCAGCAGCCCATTGCCCCCAGGGCTCTCAGGGGAGTTCCTTCCTCCAACGCGACAACGCCGCGTTTCGAAAAAATAATTTTTCGGCCATTGTCGCCCCCGCACATGCGTCCTTAAAATCCCTGTGTGGTGGCGGCGTGCCGTTCTCCCATCCCTCCCTTGGGTTGTGTGTTTTCTTTCTTTCTTTTCTTTTACATGCGTCGCTGGCCCACAGGGAGTGGCTAGGCTCTTCGTCGCTAGGCCCCTTGACGGCAATCCCACCTTTTGAGGCTAGCCCAGCGCGCCGCATTGTCTTGTGCAAGTGTGCGTGCGCAGTGTACGCTGTGCGTCTACGTACAACACTAGGCAACACCGACCGACCGTCCTCGAGACAGCCGTTGGCGTCGCACTTGCAGCACTTGAAAGCGTTGTCGTCTTCGGGGTTGTGGCGGCCACAGACCATATCGGCCATGCAGTTGTTGTTCTCGCCGTCGCTGCAAGGGCCAAGGCACACCAGTGAGGGAGGGCGAGACGATCGAGGGGTCCCGTCGAGGGGTCCCGTACCATGCGGAATCGACCCTATCCAGTGCTCAAGTGCTCAAGGGCCAAGGCTGGTCCACTGCGTTTTGGCACCAGGCAACGCCGTCTACGAGCGGACAGTCGCCGCCGTCGCAGTAGCAGCACTGGGGCTGAGCCCTGGTGTCGAGGTGTCGAGGCCCGGTGTCGAGGGTGTCGAGCTGCTGTCGAGGGATAGAGGTGTCGAGGCCTGTCGAGGCCTGTCGAGGCCTGTCGAGGCCTGTCGAGGCCTGTCGAGGCTGAGACCATGCTTACCAGTGTCGAGGGGTGTGTCGAGGGGTGTCGTGTTTTGATCTCTCGGCCAGTGGGCGCCCGTCCGCCGCCTCTGAGGGGGGGGGCTCCTAGACTGATAAAACAAAAAACAAAATGTAGAAACACAGTCAAAAACAGCCTGCGAGAGCGGCGCTGCGCGCCGCCTACCTCGTGCGGGTGTGAGTAACCCCAACGGCATCCAAAAACGTGTATAACCGAGACCATACAGAGGCGGATGGGCACGCACCCGCGAAGCGCCGCAAAAAGAGCTGGCGAGACTGAGAACAGGCGCGGAGTATGTGCGCGTCCTTTTTGCTTGCTAATACTGGAACAATTTCTAATGAGGATCAGAGAGCTCACAAACAAAAAGCTAGCTAGTATGAGCCCTTGAGCCCGATCCGTCGCAGAGTTCTCTTGCGTGCACGGAGCTATAGGTGCCTCGCCGTCCTCGCAGGAGTCGCTTAGGCGGCTCCCGTGGTGTACCTGTGTTAGTGCCAGTGCGCGCCAGTCCCGTGCCCAGTGAGGCAGTGTCGTGCGAGGGAGCTTCGTTGTAAAATTCTCTTTCTTGCTACATACAGTACATCCTACAAGCGCTTGCGCTTCGGCAGTTAGTGGTGCACTAACCTCCGAGAAACCCATCGGGGCGCTCCTCATCGCAAACCCTGTCAGCAGAGTCCTCCTACGGGAATGTACGTAAGAGCCACATACACTGAGTAGGCAAGGAGAGTTGGAGTATTTCACAGTATTTCCAGTATCCCAGTCTCTCAGGTGCTGTGGCGCAGTATTCCAGTATTTCAGACACGCAAAGCAAGTATTTTTATTGCAATACTGCATGCTACCTGCACACGGCCCTTGGCCAAGTATCCCAATATCCCGCAAGCAAAGGCCAAGTATCGGTGGCGCAAATACCTCTCTGCCGCGAGGGTGATACTGCAATACTGGGCCTGGGGCATGCAGATACTGTGTTACTGAAGTAGTGTGGCCATGGCAGTATCGCGCAGTATTTTCACCGCAATACTCGGAGCCGGCGCATCGGATACTGGGATACTGCAGGATACTGCGGGATACTGCTGGATACTGCTGGATACTGGCAATTCATGGAAGTGTGCCCGTGTGTAAGCCATGGTCCAGCAGCCAGCTGCATCCCCATCCTTCTCACTGGTAGTTGTCACCATGCAGCTGCACCCCTCCCTAGAGCATCCCTGGCTGATGTGGATACCGGATCCTGGGAGACTGGGATACTACGGACCGGCTTGGGCTACAAATGTCGCAAGTGGGCAGTGGTGATGGCAGGCGTTATGTGATTGTTCCAGAATGCATCGGCAGGAGTTGTGATGTGTGGAAGCTCACGAGTTCTCCGACTGCCGCTCGGTAGTCGGTAAAGAGCTCGTATCCGCTGCCATTTCTGCCGCCGAGCTGAACAGCGGCGGTGAAGCACGGCCGGCTGTGTCAGGACCGCGCCCGGCGCTGGAGAGTGCTCGAGAGCATCCGACATCGTCGGCCGCAGCGGCATGGTCGGCCGAGGTGATTCAGTTTATGTGTAGGTCCGTCACCCGTTTGCCGTGATGCTCAGCGGCGGCGCCCACACCGGTGGGTTCACTCGAGACGGTCCGGCGCCAAGCAAAGAGTTGTGTCGGTCACCAGAGCCTGCTGTGTGGCGGTGTGCGGCCGATTGGGGTCGTGCGGGGCTGGTTGGGGTTGGCGGGAGGAGACATCGAAGGAACTTCGGCGACATGAATGACGCTCTCGAACTTTTCGACCGTTCTATCACTTTCACGCGCCCTCCCTGGGTCACAGCACTTGCGAGAGGGCGCCGCGACGCTCGGCCGCCTGAGATGCAAAAGTTTGCACACGCCATTCAAGCGCTGCAGACGCTGGTGCTCCTGCGTGCCGGCGCCAAGCTTCAATTGCCAAGGCTGACGCTGCATCACAACGTTGATATCGCATGCAGTGCGCTTGTGGGAGCTGACGCGCCCAGCCAATCCAGCGCCCCTAGCCACCGAGATAGCTCTGGGACCCTTTTACGGCACAGCTGCTGTGTGATATACTATGATTCCTGTGCGTGCGCCGCAGGACGTGACCACCTTGCTGCGCTCAATGTTGGCCGTGACGCCTCCCCGATGTGGGTCTTCCTCTCCACACAGCACCAGCACCAGTGCACTGCCACGACACTCTCCCTCAGTTCCAGCACTGGCGCCTCAGCCGTCTTCGCCCACCTCGTTCCGTTGCCGCCTTCCCCACCCCGCCAGCCCTTGCACACGCGTTTACACCATTGCGCCGGCAGGGCGCGGGCACACACTTTACGGCAGTCTTCGCTTGCCCACGCTGCTCAATTGGCTCAATCCCTCCCCACCTAGCTGCTGCCTCGCATCCCGCTGCTGGACGTGCGACTGCGGCCGCAGTGCAATGCATCGCTCGAGGGCCGACCCCGGATACTGGGATACTGCAGGATACTGCAGGATACTGCGGGATACTGCTGGATACTGGCCATCTCTGATGCGGATACTGGGATACTCGGCGGGGCTGGAGGACCAAGTAGCGCCCAGTATTGCAGTATTATTACTTGGCATTTAGCTCTGTGATACTGGGATACTTCGCCGGCGTGGATCGAGTACTGTGATACTCACCGGGTGCGTCAACACGAGTATCGAAGTATCTGCGGTACCAACTCGGAGTATTGAAGTATTATTACTGCGCCATATCTCACAGGGAAATCTTTCACAGTATCCCAGTATTCGAGGCCTGCTGCGAAGTATCCCAGTATCTGGACAGCCTCCGCGAAGTAGAAGTAAGAAAATACTCCAACTCTCCTTGCCTACTGAGAGAGAGAAAATCAAGAGTTTGTAACGAACACTCACGGACGTCGTCCGCACCAACGGTTGGGCCACATACACCTGTGTATATGTCGGAGCTCGGCCTGCCCGCCATTGCAACATACGCCCCGGACGAGTCTGCCGTGCTCGCCGACCTCGCGCTCGCCGACCCCGCCAGCCCTGCCACCGCCCCGCTGGACAGCGATCTTCGGGACAGCGCGGAGCGGGCGCTCGAGGAAGGGGACATTCCAGCGCTGCTCAAACTGCTCGAAGAGGTTAGCAGAGTTACCCATGCGCACCAAGCCCTTCACTTTCAATGCGACGCGGGATTCTGAGCATGGAGATGTAGATCGATTCCGCCTCGCATCAGCCTTATTTTACCCATGCGACGAGGCGGGCATCACGGGAGCGGCGTTGGGCGGCGTGCTAATCCTCGCGCTTCAGCACAGCAGTCTTCCCGCCGTCAGCGCCCTGCTCGAGAGGGGCGCCAATCCCGAAGCCCTCCACGACGAGGACACGTGCGGTCCGCTCCCCTCCCCTCACACACGGCCACTCTGCCCGCACCGCCACTGTCACTGTGCATGTCAGTGACGTGTCCACGAGTGTCTGCAGGCCCCTGCACAGTGCTGCCGGCCTGCTCGGCGTCCAGCCTCAGTTCGCTCTCGAGGCGCTGAGGCAGATGCTGCTGACGGATACCAAGCGGGCGGGGCTGGACCAGGTCCGCACCGCACACCATCTGCCACCATGTACCGCATCGAGACCGTGCACCTTGCCCCACCTTATTCCGGAATCAGGTACGCGACGGTGAAGGGCGTACCGTCCTCGCCACCGCCCTCGGTGCTGCCAGGCTGGGGCAGGCAGACGAGGCGGCACGGCAGGTCCATAGTCTGCCCTCTCGCCCATCGCTGCCGCTCTCGGGTTCTCGGCCGTAACCGCTACCCCTTCAACCAGGCGTTTGCCGACGCATTGGACGCCGCTCTCGAGCTGCTGCTCGACCGAGGGTCGTCCCTCGCAGCGGCCGACGACAGAGGTGACAACGCCGGCGACACGCCCCTGCACATCGCCTCGGAGTGGGCGAGCGCGCCGATCCTCCGGCGGGCCCTCGCGCACCCAACGGCAGCGCGGGCGATGGCAGCAGCCGATGGCAGCGGTGGGAGGCCGCTGGACCGGGCGCTGGCTGCCGGGCGATCCGAGAATAGCACCCTGCTTCTTGCAACTCTCAAGGCACAGCGTGGCGGCGAGGCGCTCCTCCCCGCTCTCGCTACACACGCGCTCGGCCGTATGGCCGTCGCGTCGGGATCGCACTCGCAGCGCCACGCAGCGTCGGCCGACTACGGCGCGTGCGTGCGGATGCTTCTCGCGGCGCGGGCGGACCTCGAGCGTAAGGGGGCGCACAGGCGGGCACCACTCGGCGCGGCGGCAGCCAGCGGCGCGCCCGCTGCATTGCTCTCCGCCTTGCTCCGCGCCGGCGCGCGGCGAGACGCGGTGGACAAGGACGGCCGCTGTGCGCTGATGCTCGCGGCGGCGTACGGCCACTCGTCATCGGTGAGGGGAGACGTTGCCGACACGTCCGATACACACGCAATTTCGTCACTCGGACATCTCCTCCCCCCCCCCCCCCCCTTCACGAAGCGTGCGTCTCACCTCTCTCTCTCTCTCTCTCTCTCTCTCTCTCTCTCTCTCTCTCTCTCTCTCTCTCCCTGCCGTAGCTTGGCGAGCTGCTGGCTGCCCGTCCCCGCGGCAGCAGCGGCGGCGATAACAAGTCTCCGGCGACAGCGCGGCTGATGGCGCATGATGCTGCTGGCGCGACAGCACTGATGCTTGCGGCCGCACGGCCTTGTGCGGCATGTGTCTCCGCTCTCCTCGAGGTGTGCGCTTAGCACACGGTCCAACGTCTCTGCACGGGGATTGATGCCTGCCCAGCAAGCTTTTGCTCCCCCGTCTGCGCTCGCAGCTGTCACAGGCCAAACCCAAATCCACCCGCTCCGCATCGCCCACGGCCACACCAGGCGGGCGCTGCTGTGGCCGCTTGCGACGAGGACGGACGCTGCGCGCTGCTGTACGCCCTGCTGCCGGGGGCACCGCCCGTGCCCGCTGTTGCGGGCAAGCACCATCGCCGGCCATCTCGCGCCGCACGGCGGCCGGAGGCCCTCTCGACGAACAGGGCGGCGCTGGAGGCGACGGAGGAGCGGGCAACGGTCGTGGCGCTTCTTGTTGCGGCCGACTCCAATCTTAAGGCGCGCCGCACGCAGCTACCCCCCTTCCCCTGACTGGAGGCGCGTGCATCGGGACTCCGCTCGCCTGGCCGCAGGAACCCCCCGTCGCTAGCAGTGCTGAGAACCCCACCGCCGAGCCGGCCTCCACCTATGCCGTGGGCAGCGGCGAGGTGGGGCCGCCGCTCACAAAGGCGCCCACCGGTCTATCCTCGGCGGCGTTCCTCGCCCTCGCGTGCGACGTGGACGGGCGGTGCGGGCTGGAGGTGGCGTCGGGCATCGCGGCGGCGGCTGCCGGCGATGCCAAGGCGTACGAGGAAATTGAGAGGAGCTTCGCTGCAATCGGCGGTGTGGTCCGGCTGGGCAGCTTGGCACTCTCAGCCGCGTGCGCAAGAGACGACGCCCCCGCCGCGACGCACCTCCTCGCCGCCGGTGCCACTGCCTCGGGCGGAGGCGATGTGGCTCTGCCTGCGTCACTCGTCTCACGTGCCAATGCCGCACGGGTCCCGCTTGGCGCGCCGCTCGCCGCTGCCGCGCTCGCGGGGTCGCTGCAGCTCGTCGAGCTGCTACTTTCCAAGGGGGCTCCAGCGGGACCGTCCACGAGCTCCCGCGGGAAAGGCAGCGGAGCGTCGCCTTCTGAGGAAATCCCTCTGGCTCCACTCAGCGCAGCGGCCGCGGCGGGTTCGGTCACGTGCGCACGTGCGCTGCTCTCCGCTGGGGCTAGCGTCGATGCCGGGGCCGGCGAGGATGGCGCGTCGAGACAAGCCTCCACTTTTCCCACCCACGTCTAACCATTCCCCAGCCCTCTGAACCTGCACATTAGGCGGCGCCGCGCCGATCCATTGGGCCGCAGACTCTGGCGACGCCGAGACGATCAACGCGCTGCTCTCGGCCGGCGCCGACCCTGAGATGCGGGACGGCGCGGGCCGCTCCGCGCTCCGCCGTGCCGCCATCGCCGGCCAGGCCGGGGCACTGCCGATGCTTCTGCCGGCGACGCGGGCGGCGCTCGATGCGGAGCTGGACGGCGCGCTCGCCGACGGGGATCTAGGCGCGGCGGCGCTGCTTGCCGACGTTTCGGGCACGCCGTCGCTGCTGTGGCGGGTCATCGACCAGCAAGTGAGCTCCCTCCGTCGTGCATTGACCAACGCACCTCCTCCTGTACTGCGTGTCCGTTCGTTCACCTCCGCGCGTTGTGCTGCCATGACCCCCCCCACCACCCCACCACCCCACCACACCCCTCCACTCACCCTCCGACCGCCCTTCTCTGCCGCAGGGCGTCGACTCCGAGCTCCTCACCGCTCTGATTGCCGCGACGCCCCGCGCCGCCGTCAAGCGACACGCCGTGCACCAGTCGGACGCGCGCCGCACGGTGAGAAGACGAAGGGATTCGGTGCTCGCTGTAACTCCGCCTCACTACACGCCTGCACCCTGCAAACAGGTGATGCACGAGGCCGTCGACTCCGGATCGCACGCCACGGCATGCGCATTGTGTGCCGCACTGCCCGAGGAGCTGCTGCTGCAAAAGAGCGGCGACGACCTGACGCCGATCGGGCTGGCGATCGCCACGAAGGGAGACCGGGTTTCTTTGGTGAGCCGCTGTTTACCGTCCTGCTTTCAACCAGGCGATCGCCAACAGGGCGGAGCTGCTCGCCGAGGCGCTTGAGCGAGCCACCATCGCCCGGCTGGGCTTGGTTCTCGAGCTGCTGCACTCGGCCGACCCCAAGGCGGACGAGCGCGCCGCAGAGACGGCCGAGGCGGCGCGCACGGTTTGGCCGACTCTTGAGGCGGGAGGGCCACACAACTCACCATCGACAAGGCTGGCCCTCACCCGGCATTTGTCTCACGTTGCCATAATAGGTGAGGACCTCACAGTCATCCGGTCCGGTCGAGCCCACCCACCAGCTCGCCGCCGTGTGCGTTGAGCGGTGGGGCGGGTCGCGCCGCTCTTGCGTGTTGGCGGCGGCGGCGCAAGGGGCGCCCCTGCCCTCCGCCCGGGAGATCCTCACGGCGATGCGGTGCAAGATGGAGGGCGGAACGTGAGATGTGGTCTCGAGCGATGCACGCTACCTGCACTCGTGCTCTTCCCTCTCGGCTCCCCGCTGTCGTCACTCGCCGCGCTTTGTGGGTACGGCAAATTCTTATCGTCTTAGTGCCAGTGCGCGCCAGTGCCGTGCCTAGTGTTGGCCGTAGTAAATTCTTTGCAAGTGTCGTGAGAGGGTGCGCTTGGAGCACTCGGAGCACTTGGAGTGCAGTTAGTAACCTCACATCCAGGGCCGGGGAGCTAAGAAGCGCACCCAGCGGGCCGGATGATCGTAATTAGATGATCGGCATCGGGTTATTCTCTGGTAGGACGGGAACGAGATGATAGTAGGGAGTAGAAGAAAGCAAAGAGGGGCCCTGCGCACGCACGACTCCGCAGGAGAAGCCCCTCCCCAAGACAAAACACAAGGGAGAGGTGGGTGGGTCACAGAAGACTGCGTGCGCGCTGTCGCGGGATGAATGTAGCTGAACAGTGGACAACGCGACACAGGGATTTGCTGCGATAGCTACGGATTCTCTGGCGGGCTGCGAGCGGCGCTGAAAGCGCGATACAAGCTCTGCGCCCGCGGCGGGGCTGCGAGCCTTTTCACAGCGGATTTCAAAGGGTGTTTTTCGCTTCCGCGGCCTGGCGGAATAGGTAGGTAGAGCCGTAGGTACCCGGGTAGGTAGGCACGGAGCTGGCGGTTGGCGCCCGCATAGGTAGGGTAGGGCGCTCTTATTGTCGCGAGACAGTTTGGGCAATCCTGTTTTTTTCAGGCGAGGAGAGGCTCTCCTCGGAGAGGTCGTGAAGATTCACTTTCCCTTCCGCTTCTACTCCCTACTCCGTGCCGAGTGCGTCTCTCCCCACTCTCGAATCATTCGGCGGAGCATGTGATGATTGGCGAGGCAAGTGTGCTGGAGCTCCTCGCCCGTCATCGGGCTCGTCGACTTGGTCGCGAGCCAGCGCTCGATCGCCGACCGCTCGTAAGCATGCCCGTCCGCCGCCATCACCGGGTCGCTCATGACCTCGGTCGTGATCGGGCAGATGAAGTCGGCCGGCGGCTCCTCCTCCTCCACCGAAGGCGGCCTCTCTGCAGCCAAAGAGGACGACGCTTGCTCGTCAGGCGCCCGCCTCTCCTCCCCCAGCCTCGCGCTCTCCTCGAGCGCCGCCGCCAACTCCGCCTCCTCCGCCGCCGCCAGCGCTGCCTCATCCTCGGGCTCCTGCGACGGGCCAGCGCCGCCTCCGCCACCCTTCCCCTTCTTCTTCTTCTTCTTCCCCTTCTTGCTCTCCTTGGCGCGCTCCCCCGCCTGCTTCTCCGCCTCCTCCTCCGCCAGCAGCTCCTGGGCGGCGCGGTCGGCGCGCTCACGCGCGGCACGCTTCGCTTCGTGCACGAGCGCGCGGCGCTTCGCCTCAGCATTCCGCGACGCCTCCGCCTCTGCCGCCGCTCTCACCGCCTCCCTCGCCGCTGCATGCTCCTCGATGACGCGCACGCACTCGGCGTGGCCCTTCAGCTTGGCCCACTGCAGCGCTGTCTTGCCGTTCTCAGAGCGCAGTGCCGTGTCCGCGCCCGCCCGCAGCAGGCGGAGCACGATGGCGGGGTAGCCTTCGATGGCGGCGCACAGCAGCGCGGTGCAGCCGCTGCTGCTCTGCAGGTTGATCTCCGCCCCGCGCTGCAGCAGCAGATCGACCACCCGCTCGTGGCCCTCCTGGGCGGCTAGCGCCAGCGCTGTGATGCCGCTCACACCGGCCGCCCAGCAAGTCGCGTTGACCTGCCCGCCGCTGTCGAGCCACGCCAGCAGCGCCGCCTCGTCGCCTTCGAGAGCTGCTTTCGCGGCCTCTTCGGGAAGGCTGCCCAGCGAGCTAGAAGAGGCCGCCGCGCTCCCTACCGCCGCCGCCTCGCCCGAGGAAGCGCCGCCCGCACCGCCCGCCGCCGCCTCGCGCTGGGCCGCAGTCACCTCCGCGACGTGCTGCCGGAAGGCCTGGACGCACGCGGCGTGGCCCTTCTCCCTGGCGAACTGCAGCGCTGTCTTGCCGTCCTCAGAGCGCAGCTTCGCCTCCGCGCCCGCCCGCAGCAGGCGGAGCACGATGGCGGGCTGGCCTTGCCCGGCGGCGACCATCAGCGCGTTCCAGCCGCTGCTGTTCTGCTTGTTGATTTCCGCGCCGCACTGCAACAGCAGCTCGACCACCCGCTCGTGGCCTTGGCTGGCGGCGAACATCAGCGCGGTGTAGCCTTTGCTGTTCTGCTTGTCTATCTCCGCGCCGCGCTGCAAGAGAATATCGACCACCCGCTCGTGGCGCTTGGCGGCGGCGACCATCAGCGCGGTATCGCCTTTGCAGGTCTGCTTGTTGATCTCCGCGCCGCGCTGTAGCAGCAACTCGACCACCCGCTCGTGGCCTTTGGCGGCGGCGATAATCAGCGCGGTGCGGCCGGTGTTGTTCTGCAGGTTGATCTCCGCGCCGCGCTGAAGCAGCCGCTCGACCGCCCGCTCGTTGCCATGCTGGGCGGCGTTCATCAGCGCGGTGCGGCCGGTGCTGTTCTGCTTGTCGATCTCCGCGCCGCGCTGCAGCAGCAGCTCGACCACCCGCTCGTGTCCGTGGCAAGCGGCGAGCATCAGCGCGGTGACGCCGTCGCTGTTCTGCAGCTCGACCTCCGCACCGCGCCGCAGCAGCAACTCAACCACCCGCTCGTGGCTTTTGGCGGCGGCAAGCATCAGCGCGGTGACGCCGCGCACATCGCCTACCCCGCAAGTCGCGTTGACCCGCCCGCCGCTCTCAAGCCACGCCAGCAGCACCGCTTCGTCGCCTTGCTCAGCCGCGGTCCCAACCACCTGGGAAAGTCTTCCCACATGGCCGGTCTCCGCGATGGCAACTCCGGCAACTCCCTTCTCTGGCAACTCCGGCGGCGAAGCGGCACGGGGCATCGAAGGTGTAGAGTGGATGGGGCGGGGCGCGCACTAAAGAATTTCACTGGGAGTCCTACTAAAAGAAATAAAACTCGAGGCGCCGGCCGCCAGACGCCTCGCGGTGGGTTCTTCACCGAGGGGCGGCCATGCTCTCCGTCGAGCAGCCGGTTGCGGTGGGGGCGCACAAGGACGTCGAGATGTCGGACGCGCCCGCCGCCGCCGCCGCCGCGCCCGCCAAGGCGGCGCCCGACGTCTACGCGCGCATGAAGGCGCTGCAGCGGCAGCTCGAGTTTCTCGACATCCATTGATGTGGAAGTCGGCGCGGTTGCGCGTGTCGATGAGTGCACCCCCGCGCCGCGTACGGGGGCGAGAGGCGGCGTGCGAGGGCGTCGCGAGGACGGCGAGGACGAACAGACGGCGTGCAGCAAAGTTGGGGTGCTGGCCCTTGGGTGCCGGGGGCAGATAACAAAATGACGATACTCCTCCTTTTAACCCTTTTGCTTCATAAGGGTCCTGAGGACCAAATCTCGATATATCTCCAGTCGTAGCGGTGGAACTTTAAAACGGCTCGGTAAATATTTAGCCATATATGAGAGGATTACGCCACAGTGTCGTTTGAGGGGTGTGTTGTGGTTCTTGCCCAAAAATGCGTGTGGTTTTTGCCCATGCACATTTTTTGCATTTTTTCATTATGTGCATATCGCACATATCATGGCATTTGAACGCATTCTAAGAATTTTGGCGCTTTGTGAGATATCGTGGGAATTTGTGATCAGTTGGTTGAGCCAGTGATTCCCGCATGGAGCTCATGAGCAGAGGCCTTAGGGACGATGTCGAAATGGGGTCGTCATAAGGCCATCTCAGTGGCTACACGGCCTGCCACGGCGTGTGTGCCACGACTCTGGACGACTCTGAACCGGCGCTTGATGCGGGCATAACTTGCGATCCCGACCTTGCGCGACGTGCCTATTAGTGCATTCTACCATCTACTCGCACATGGCAAGCATGGGCGACGCGTCAGGCCCCATGCCGGCCATCCAAGATATGCGTGCGCCAAGGGTTTGCAGCTACCTTAAGGCGTGGCCCGAGGAAATTCTTTTCGCGCGGCGCTGAGTGAGTTCTGTCTGCGCAAGTCATGTGGCTGCTGGCTGTTGGAGCCTCCGCTCTCTTCACAGCACCCCGCGTACGCGTCCTCTCCCCGCCGCCCGTGCACGCGGCACTGCGGTCGACGCATCCCACCGCACTTGCCCTGCCTCCGACCACGCTGCTCCCGGCGGGGCTGCTGCCAGCCGGGCTGCTGCCCGAGGCGGTGGCGCTCAACACCGTGCTCTTCGGCGCGTTCGGCGCCAGCGGCGCATCCGAGCGCATGCTAACGCCGTCGGGCTTTGCCCACGCCTGGGCGCTCGGCGTCATCCTCTGGTCCACACTCGGCTGGCGCGGCTTCGTGGCGGGCGTGGCCTATCTGCTGTGTGGCTCCGCGGTGACAAAGGTGGGCCGCGCGAAGAAGGAGGCGCTCGGCATCTCCGAGGGCCGCGGCGGCCGGCGCGGCCCCGAAAACGTGTGGGGATCGGCGGCGACCGCCGCCCTTTGCGCGCTCGCGTACCGGCGGGCGGTGCTCGGCCGGGCCGCGGTAGCGCTGTCGCCGCCGGCGCTGCTTGTTGGCGTGGTGGCGTCGCTCGCGACCAAGCTGGGCGATACCTTCGCCTCCGAGATAGGCAAGGCCTATGGCCGCACCACCTACCTCAGCACCACCTTCCGGCGCGTGCCCCCGGGCACCGAGGGGGCTGTCTCACTGGAGGGGACCCTCGCGGGCGTCGGTGGCTCGCTCATACTAGCCGGCTACGGGGTGGGGAGCGGCCTGATGCCGCCGGCGGCGGCGCTGCCGACGGTACTTGCCGCGTGGATCGCAAACAACGTCGAGTCGATCATCGGCGCGACGGCGCAGGGCAAACAGGGCCTCGGCTGGCTCACCAACGAGGTGGTCAACTTCATCAACACGCTCGTGGGCGCCGCAGCCGCCATCGGGCTGTGCCTCCTCACCGGGGCTGTCTGAGCGTGCGCGCCGCCGCGCGCCCTCGACTGAGCGTCTCCTCATTCCTCAATCACATGGAGTTGGAGATCGCAATGCCACTTGCAGAGACACACTCTATATCGGGGTTTCCTGCGATGCCGATAAGGAGTCACATATTGCTATTTTTATTTTCCACACGCGCTTCGCGTTCAGAGCTACTGTCAGGGAAACTCGAGCAACTATGCGGCGATCAGCGCTCACATGCGCTCTGGGAGCGCTCTGAGTCTGACCTCTGTCCCGCGCCGCCGGAGCGAGAGAGGATCATTCTGACGAGCCTGAGCGGTGTGTGGCGTCTCAAGCGCGCGCCTCGCTCGAGGCCACAACTACGTACGACGAGTCAGATACGACTCCGGGCCCGGCTGTGCGTCCATCAAAACCACCGCCGCGACGACGGCGTACGCGCCGACGGCCCTCGGCCGACATAGGCGTCCTGTGCCGACGAGGAGAAGTCGCCGAGGTTGCGCGGGTCGACGAAGCGGCGGGCCTCGTCGGGGTCCATCCCCACGCGGCCGCCGCCCCCCGTCCCCGGCCGCGGCGCCTAGTTTCACAAAACTTGTTGTTGAGAAGAAAATGCCTGCCATGGCGCTGCGCGCTAGTCTGTGAGAAATCCCTGTGTGGTGGCGGCGTGCCGTTCTCCCATCCCTCCCTTGGGTTGTGTGTTTTCTTTCTTTCTTTCTTTAGTCTGTGAGAGGTTGAGGTGTGAGCCCTGGAGGCCCTGGGGATGGGGGAGGGGGGGATGCCACGCTCCGTCAACGCCGTGTGAACCGTGCCGGGCCCCGGCCCGACTACGCGCCCGGAAGGTTCCGAGCAAGTTCTGGGGAGTAGCGAGGTGTGTGGCTTACCTCGGGCCGTGAAGAGCTGGGGAAGTGCGAGCTGGCGGTCCCCTCCCGGGCTCTCTCTCGGCTATGACAGTGGCGCGGACCGGTGCCGGTCGTCCTTGCGCAATGCTGGAGCTGGGTGCGACGGGCGGGCGGGCCAGGGTGCGGCGGCAGATCGGACACTGCGGGGTGGGCAAAACGCGCGGCCAATGCAAATTGCAATGTCGCGTCCTGAATCTCCGGTTGTCTTTGAACCTCGCACGAAACACGGCCTGTGGCTGGCCGTGACACCCCACAAGTTTCGATTATGGGGAGTGGGCACCGCCTGGAATTGACCTCACCGTCAGGGAGAACGCCTTTTGACATGCACCGCGCGGTTTCATTCCTGCTCCTAGCCCTGGCGTGCGCCTTCACGGCGGCGGCTCAAGTCACTGGAATCCACAGCAAACCGCTGGTTAGCGTTGTGCTCGTGACATGCGGCCGGCCTGAGTACCTCAAGCTCGCGCTCGCGCAGATCCACGAGCAGTCGTACCCAAACCTCGAGGTGGTTCTGGTGGTGGACGGCACACCCGTCGATTTGAGCCGCGAGCCGAGGCTCCACGTCCACCCCGCGTCCTCGTTCACGACCCCATCCTCCGCCAATCTCCTCGACGTGCGGGTTGTCCAGTTTGACCATCGGGCCACAGTCGGCGAGAAGCGAAATGCAGCTGTGCTCACTGCACGTGGCGAGATCCTGGTGCACTGAGACGACGACGATCTGTACGACCCGACGCGGATCGAGGCCCAGATTGCCCCCCTCCTCGACAACACAGCTCGCATGAGCGCCCTCGTCTACTCGCACGCGGCAGCTCATGCGGCTGGCGGTCCTCCTCAGTGGTACTCTGTCAAGAAGAGCGGCGCGGCGCAGGTGATGCCCGCCTCGCTGGCGTACAAGAAGAGCTCGGCGCTCGCACTCGGCCTGTTCCCCAACGTCTCCCTCGGCGAGGACATTGGACTCATCCAAGCCGGCCTCTCGAGCTGCGAGCAACTTGCAACGGCGCGCGCATTCACCAAGCTCTGTTGCTCCTGCCACTCTTCCGCTCGTTGCTGCCCGCTCGCAGCCCTGCTTGAGCATGTAGTCGCCTCGCCCAACGGCTTGAAGTGGCCTCGCCCAACCCGCATGTGCTGAGTGTGTGTGTGGTCTCTCGCATCAGGTTGCGGTCCCCTCCGTCTACACGCGCCATGGCGGCCACGCCGGCAACACTTGGCAGTGGGCAGAGGACAGGTCGATGGAGTCGCACGGCTTCGGCGCGTCGGCCCGCCCGCGCTTCGTGAGCGACGTGCTCCTTCAGGCCTACATGGCGGCCGAGGCGGACACATCGACGCGTGGGGCATGCGACGTCGTCGCGCGCGAGCTGCCAACCTTCGCCGAGCACACTTTCCCTAAGCTGCCTCCCCGCTGCTGCGAGGGCTCCGCCGACCCCTCCCGCTGCCTGACGAAGGCCGAGGTGGAGGGGCGCGCGCGGCGTAGGCTGCAGTACAGCTATGCCTACGGCGAGCAGGATCCCCACCTCCACTTTGCCCACGGGGGCCGCGCTGACTTCCGCGGCCGCGACAACCAGATTTACAACTTTTTGTCTGCGCCCAACCTGGCGGTGAACGTGAAGACCGAGGCGGCCTCCTTCAAGCTGCACGGCGGCAAGCTGACGGTGGACGGGTCCTTCATGACTGAGGCGCACATCGTGGCGCGCGTCGGTGGGACGAAACGCAAATGGGCCAACGTCTCCTTCTGGGCGTCGAAGCTGAACGACGCGAACTGGGGCTGGCGGATGATCGGCGGCTCGTGCGGCGGACACCATTTCAACCTTGGTCCTGGTGGCGTCAAGACGTGTGAGGAGCTGAGCATCAAGGTCGACCTGTCGAGCGCAACCTTCTCGCTCGGCAACTGGACCATCATCGCTCGCGGCAACGCCGTCTACGACCGCCTCTCCGGCCCAACGCACCGGCTCGACGTCGACTTCAAGTCGCACGGCGATGCAGCGAGTCGCAGCCTCCCCCACGGTATTGTGGGGCAGTCGTTCTCCTGGTCGAGCGCGAGGAACGGCAAGACGGATGAGTACCCGGCGACAGGCTACTACAAGACTGCAGCCATGGCGGAGGGCGCCATCCAGGGCGAGGCGGCCATGTACGAGGTGCTGGGACCATACGCGACGCGCTTTGCCTTCTCGCGCTTCGACGGAGAGGAGCAAACAGTCTCGTCGGCCTCACCGCCAGTCTTTGGCGACGCCTCGGCCACGGACTGAGCGCAATCCGACGTCCTTGGCATGTCGCCACCAAGCAGGAGCAGAGGCGGCGGCAGGGAGAGTGGCAACTCAATCGACCATCAAGCGTTCTCGCTGGAGCGCTGCAAGCCACGGTGAAAAGAGACAAGGCGCCGTGAGTGGAGTCCTGCGGGAGCACTGCATCAGGTTCAGTAAGAGGTGACCCCACTTCGGGCGCAGTGTTCATAGAAGTCAGCGCGAACTGATAAGTAGGTTGTGGGGGGAGGTACTCTATTTGTGCGAATGTGTGCTAGGAATTCCGCCGATCTCCCGCTAACGGATCTTAACCCAACTGTAAGAATTTACGGAAGACTCCCTCGCACAACACGGGGCACGGGACTGGCGCGCACTGCCACTGCTGGCACTAACACAGCTCGCACAGCCCACAGCGTCACAGGTACCAGCTACGAGCTACCACCGGGAAAATAAAGAAATAAAGCACCACTTCCAAGTGCTCCAAGTACCCCTTGCGCTATAGCACCGCCACTGTCCTTACGATGGCGGGGCACCGGCCACCGCTCTTACGTAGTGTTAGTCAGAGTGTTTGGGTGAGATACTCAGTGAGAACAGGCGGAGTGTGTGTGCCTGTACGCGATTGGGAGAGCACTTGTGACAAGGCATGGTTAGGCGAGTGGCAGTCGCTAGTGCGGACTTGCTAAGTCGTGTGTGCTCCCTTTTGCTGGCTAAGACTGGAACAATTTTTTTTGTAGTGTTAGTCAGAAAAAGAAATTGATACTCAGAGGCCCCTCTAGCTCTACCACCACTGCACACTGCCAGTGCCACTGGCACTGCCACCCTCCCACGGCACTGCCAACACTGGACACTTCACAGAGACAGTGGTACCACGCGAGTGCTGCGATCGGCCGCGCACGGCCAGCGCACGGCTCCAAACGCAAAAGTCGCGGCTGCAGCCTCTTTGGGGCAGCAGCGACCCGTCAGTTGGCCTGGACAGGCTGCCGGTGGTCGAGCGTGGGCTTGCCTCCGGAAGAGGCGGCGGAAGAGGCGGCGTCCGCGTCGCCTTAGCGTGAGGAGAGGAAGAGGTCAACGCTGCCCCCTCTCCACAAGAGGTGTCCGCAAGATGGGGCAGGGGCGAGGCGCGGGGGGGGCGAGGGGGGGGGGGGGGAGATCGCCTTGGTCCTTGGCGGCGTCGGTGCGCGCAAAGGCGCTGAGCTTGGCGGCGGTGGCGGGCGAGGCCTGCGCGCGACGGAGGGGGGTCGGGGTCGGGGGCGGCCAGCGTGGCCGTGGGGGGCGGCCGCGGATGGGGACAGGGAGGGCGAGGGAAGAGGGGCAGAAAGGAGGGCGAGGGGAGAGAGAAGGCGAGGGGCGAGGGGGGAGGGAGGGCTCGGTCGGCAGTGGTGCCGGGCGGCGCCGCGCCTGCGACGCGATCGGCGACGTCGCGACGACAGAGAGCAGGAGCTCGACGCCTGTCGAAAGAGGGACGAGGCGGGCTCGGAGGCGGCGGCGAGGGCGGAGGAGGCGAGGGCGGAGGCGGCGAGGGCGGCGGCGGGCTGGGCGGTGGTGGGCTTGGCGGCGGCGGGCTGGGCGGTGGGGGCAAGGGCGGCGGCGGCGAGGGCGGCGGCGGTGAAGGCGGAGGAGGCGAGGGCGGTGGAGGGTCCGAGAAGGGTCGGAGAAGGGTCGGAGAAGGGTCGGAGAAGGGTCCGGGCAGAAGCAGAAGGCCGAGGGAGGCGGAGCTGCGCGCCGTCGGCTGCCTTCTTGGAGAGCTTGTCCACGACGCTCATCCGCCGGTTGAGCGCGTTGACCTGAGCACGTCTGGACGCGTGAACGGCGCCTCTTCACAGAGCGCAGCCCGCCAGCGGCGCGCGCGCGCGCATTCTCTCCGACGGCCTTGACGTCTTTTTTCACCTCGGCCACGTCCTCCCCGACCTGAGCAGATGAGCCGAGGTCGGCCGAGGTCGGCCGAGGTCGGCCGAGCTTCGCCAAGACTGCCCCAGGACTGTGCGGCCCTCGCCCGTCGCCCCTGCCTGGCGGGCTGTGGCGCGACGGTGTGTGCGCCCTCCCTCCCTGTGTACCTTCCTCCCCCCCTCCTCGCCGTGTACCTCCCCCCCCTCCCTGCGCACGCCCCTCCCCGCCTCTCACCGCCCTCCCCTCCTCCTCAGCGCCCTCCGCCCCTCCTCCCGCCCTCTGCTCGCGCGCACCTTGCCGAGCGAGTCGGTCAGCTCTCGCAGCTTCTCGTGCACAGTCTCGAGCTGGGCGAGGAGCTCCTCCCGCAGGCGGGCGAGCATCGCCTCCACCGACGCCCGCACGCCCTCGAGTCCCGCCTTCAGCTGGCTCCCCGAGACCCAACCCACCCGCTCCCACCCGAACGTGTAGATTGCGAGGCCGAGCCCGCCCACCGCGGCGCCAAAGACGACGACGGCGGTGCGCGAGCCCGACTGCGCCCGCACGCTGCGGTCGAGAGCGGCGACCGCCGCCTGCGTCGCCGCCACCGACGATGCGATCTCTGGATTCGGCGGCGGCGGCGGCGCTGACCGGCCCGTGAGCGCGCCAAAGAGGCGCTGCGGCAGGTCCGGGATGGCGCTCGAGAGCCAGCCGCTCGCTCCGTCGGAGCCGGAGCCGGAGGACGTGGCGACCGCGGCGCCGGCGCCGCCCAAAGCGAGACCCGCCCGTGCGCGAGCAGACATTGGTAGCGAGACCCAAGACCCAAAGCGACGCCCACTGAGCGCGTGAGAAAAGAATTTACCGTGTTTCCACCGAAAAAATTTCGGGATCCGTTACGCAAAGCATGGCATCCGCCTCCGCTCTTGCGCTGCTCGCTCGCCCGGGCGGAGGACATGGCCGCCGAGGAGGCGAGTGGGCACCTGCCAGGCCTTCCGCAGGCAGCCTATTGGGCAGACTGAGGGTCAGCTCTGCGTGGCGTGGCCCGTGCGCTGCGCTGCGCAAAGCTGCGGGTGGTGAGGGAGCATCTGGTGCTTCCACTGGGAGGCGCGCACCTCCTGCAGCTGGTGGAGGGCCATGCTGCCGTGTGCCTGCTCCGTGGACAGGACAGGGAGGCGGCACCGCAGCGCCACGGCCTCCGCTGCTTGCCGGTGCAGCAATGTGCTGCCTGGTGAGCAGCCTGCTGGTTCTGTGTGCGGCGTTGACGAGGCTGCAGTGGCACTGTACTGCATGCCACGGCGAGTGGCGTGCGGCGCGCGCGTCGCCGCGCGTGGCACGGGAGGCGCGAGAGGCGCGGCTGTCGGTCAACCCCGCGGCGCATGCGCGCCGCGGAAGCTGCTCGACAGGCGACTTCATTGCGAACGCGGTCGCCGTTACTCCAACTTTGCTTTGCCGATCAAAAGTGCCCGTCCTTTGCTTTTTAGCCGCCGAAAGTTAGCATGCTGTTTTTCTTTATAGGTGCCTCGCAGCTGCGTATTCTCGTATTATCTTCGAGTAAGGGATCGCGTGGGGGCGGTACGTATCCCCGTATCACTAGCTCCGAGTAGAGGGGGCGTCCTTGCAGTTAAGGGGAAACCTGGTACGCGGGTCCAACCCTCGGAGAGTATTCTTTAGCTCCGAGTAGAGGGT
This sequence comes from Emiliania huxleyi CCMP1516, assembly GCF_000372725.1. NCBI lineage: Eukaryota > Haptophyta > Isochrysidales > Noelaerhabdaceae > Emiliania > Emiliania huxleyi. The sequence continues at coordinate 407,615 of NW_005200600.1, forward strand.
GCGTTCTGCTGCTAGGGGAAACCCGGAGCGCGGTACTATCCCTCGGAGAGTATTCTTTAGCTCCGAGTAGAGGGGCGGCGTTCTGCAGTTAAGGGGAAACCCGGTACACGGAGCCAACCCTCGGAGACCCGTGTTATGGCCCTGCGACCGCGCACCCCCGGGGCTAGGGCTCTCTAGCCCGAGGGCTAGAGCGCGCCGGCGGGCGCGCTCTAGCCGGTAACCCGATCCCAATCGTCCGGCCAACTGGGTGCGCTTCTGAGCTCCCCGGTCCTGGGCGTGCGGCAACTAACTGCACTCCAAGTGCTCCAAGTGCTCCACCTAACCAGCGACCAGTAGGAGGCCCGCGCCTGCCCCCGTGCCGCCGGGTGCAACCTGTCCTATACGCTGCAAGACGTCGAACCGCATGTCGTCGGAGAGAGCGCCGAGGCGCGTCTCCTCGTCCTTGGAGTGGTCCCCGTGGACCGTAATGATTGGCCTAGCCATGCGCCAGAAAGCAGGAGAGAACCCGGCAGGCACACGAGGGAGCGCAGGTCCGTCTGAATGGGACCACGACTGGAGTACTAGTCTCCGCCGGAATTCCGGCGGGCACCCTCCCCGGTCAGGACGGGTCCCCCCCAGGACGACGGCGCTAGGCATTCTAGCCACTTGCACGCCCCCCCTCGCGCCAAAACACCATCATGTCGCCCTAAAGGGCGACAGCTAGCAGTCCTTACAAGATCCTGCTCGTGCAGGTGGGGACCCTGTCCTTCTCCCACCCCTCGTTTGGCGTGCCCGTTTTATTTATTTATTTATTACTAACCAGCGACAGCGCTCTACACCTCACACCTCTACCTCCCTCAGCGCCTGCTCATCCCTCGTCAACACACCGCCGCTCGAGTTCGCGCAAGCGCTCCGTGCCCATCCGGCGGAGCACACACTTGTTGCCCTCGGGCACCGCCTGCGGGTCCGCTCGCGGTGGGGTGGAGGACAGCGGTGCCCCTCTGCTACGCCGCGTCGGTCTCGTCGACTCTCGGTGTGTACGGCGTCTCCCTCGCCTTCACCGACGGCGGTGCCGGAGCTGGTGGGTCTCCCTTCCTGCCTGGCCAGAGGCAGCAGCCGCGCGGGTGGAGGGCTACCTCGAGGGGTCGACACTACGCCTCTTCCTGCACCGCCAGGCGCCGCCAGGCGCCACCGGCACACTCGGCCTCTTCGCCGCTTACCTGCCAGGCGTCCGGCCCAGGACCTTCTGCGCAATTGTGGTGTTTGGAGACGCCTGCTGTGGATCCCGGCCTCTGCGGCGGTGGCGGAGGTGCTGTCGGCGAGGGGACTGGGGGAGCAGCAAGAGACGAGCGGACTACTTTCGGCGTAGCAGTTGACGTCTAGATTCCCAAACACGAAAGGGTCTGGGCTCGTTTACGGCCCCTTGTTTGTACGTCCACGGCCTGGAGGCCAGCCGCATTCCGGGAACAAGTTCAAGTATGTGGGGAGGTTAAATTATGACATTAGTATGTGTCCTATCTAGATCTACCTCGCCAGAAGCATCGCATGATCCTTCCCCCTCGCTGGCGAAGACCGACGCGGTGTGACTGCAGTGGGTCTCACGGCAGCTGGTGGACCGCTCCCATCGATGTAGCCGTTCTAGCTTAGCTTGTCGTTACGTGAAACCCTATAGGGGGGGGCGGGGACGCCAGCAGACACGGCCAGATACGCTAATTGCAAAACGGAATGATAACCACTAGGGACGAAAGCACAGCCAGAGCTCGTTATAACCTAGATCGTCAGGGACCCGCACTCCTTGACCGCCAGGGTCGCAATGGTCGTATTTCGGATCGAAGCAAATTGCCGCGCGCAACCTTGCGCCCAGAGTGCTGATTTGCTTGGGCGACTAGCCCACTCAGTCTCTGAGCAGTAGTACCATCCCAGCAAGTCGTTGATCGACGAGCAGCCGCCCGAGCATGGCGACGCCCACGCATAGAAAGTGCCGTGGGCGGCAGCTGGGCAATGAATGCAGTCTTGCAGAACGACGATGGAGCGCCCGCGCCGCGGCTTGGTGGGCGGCAGGGGCGTGGAAAGCGCTTGCCAACGTCGATGGCCGCCTTGACCGCACCGTTGATGGGCACAGATCCACCTGAGACTCGCCGAAGCCGTCCTCAGAAGCTTCGGCCACCATCCGGCTTTGAGCACGGTTGCTCATTGAGTCGGCGGCACTCGGCGACGTGGCCTCGGTGTCGCAGTCCCTAGCCAAGGGCGTTGATCCAAACGTTGGAGACTACGACGGGAGGACGGCGCTGCACGTTGCCGCCACCCTCGGCCAGATGCGCGTGGTGGAGGCGCTGCTGCGATCGCCCACCGCACTCGTCGATGTCTTTGACCGGTGGGGCAAGACACCGCTGCAGGACGCGTCGGAGAATGGACACGAGGCTGTGGCGACGTTCCTCCGGGCGCACGGCGCCACCGTCAAGAGCGCAAAGGCGGCGAAGCTGCTCTGCACGGCGGCAGCTGCGGGCAACATCGACCGCCTGGTGCGGCTCCTGGCCGAGGGGAGCGATATCAACGTGTCGGACTACGACGGGGGACCGCACTCCATCTCGCCGCCTCGGAAGGGCACGCCCCGGCTGTTCGCTGGCTACTGTTGCACGGCGCCAACGCCAAAGCCCTCGACGGTTCGGCGGCTCGCCTCTGGACGACTCATATCGCGAGGACCGGCAGCCACGAGGTGCGCCAAATCCTCCAACAAAGCTCGGCGCACACCGCTGGCCGCGCTTCCATCGCCAGTGTTGCACCACAGCAGCAGGCTGAAGAGGCCCCAGTGGTCCGTTCAGCCTCGGCACCGCTGCCACCGCAGCTGCCGCCCCCGGATGAGTCACCGCCCGTCCCGGTCAGTAGAGCCGTACGACCCCACGTCATGTCGGATAGTTCTTGAACAATAGCAGCAAAATATCATTGGTGTGGGGCGGGTGTGTGTGTACGATAGAGGCGAGAGAGCAGAGGAATAGAGGCCCCCCTCTCCCGCGGCGGTTGCGCCCTGACGCCCCCCCTCCCTCCGGCGCTCCTCGCCGGCCACGGGCCTCGCTCCGCATACTAAAGCCGTAGTACGGCTATAGAGCCGTACTGACGTAGGGCATATTAGAGTACTTTACGGTGTGTGCTGTATGGCGCATAGTTGCACATGTAACCATGGTGCTTCACGCTTCAGTGTGCCGAGAGGTGAAGGAGCACAGTTATGCTCGCTCGTGGCGTTCAATCGGAGAGGCGTGACGACTAATTGCCGATTGCCATATACAGCCGAAATTTCAACTTTGGGACAGGGGTCCCCCCCCCCCCCCCTCCGGGCGCCAAAGAGTCCGCGCCCGCTTGCGCCCGTGCGCCCGTGCGCCCGTTTTCCGCCGTGGCCCCGCGCGGCCGTACCTACTCGCGTTTTCGGCCCACCGCCTTCGACCGAGCTTACCACCATCACGTACGCACGTTTTATCGTGTGCGCGACGCGCTCGACCACCACCGCGGTGGCGCCAAGAGCGCCTTTTCAACACGCTGCGATGGCGATGTGCAGCACCAGCCGTCCACTGCGGGAAGGGGCCACGAAAGGTGTCCAGACCCCAGTTCCGGCGGACACAGCGAGCGTCGGGACTCCGTCCCAGCAGACGAAGTCTTCCTCGTGGGCTCCACGGCCCGGATCGCGAGCTCGATCGATACCACGCGCTCGCCTGGACGTCCGCCACCTCTGCGACGTCGACGCTCTCGCAGCGCGCCGAGCGGGCAGCAATCTACTCCTCTCTGCGCGCTCGCGCCGGCCGAGAGCTCGCGTACGTCGCCGTGGCACGCCTTGCGACTCCGTGGACCCTGCTCGGCACCACCGACGCTCCGCGCCGCATCGGTTTTCCTCGGCTCCGGGCCGCTGCACTGCTCTCGCGCTCGTGAGGCTTTTGTGCAGCGCGCGGCACGACCCGAGATCCGCTTCGCCACGGCGCACGCCGCCCGCGCGACACGGACAGTGTGAGGCGGCCCCCGGCACGAGCCTTCACAGCGCCATTCTCCGCGCGCACAGGCAACGAGCGTGGACAGAGAGCCGCATGTGCGCCGCGGTGAATGGCTGCGGCCCGGACCGACCGCCCCGGCTGCCGCCTACCCAGTGCGGCGGCGGCCATCGCATCCCGTCGCACGGCCGCCGCGCGGATCGCCACTCGCGTCGCGCGCCCTCTCTCAGACACGTACTCACGCACCGCGCTGCGGCGGCAGCCTTGCGGCGGGGACAAGGCTCGCGCCGCTCCGCATCGAGTCGTGCCGCTCCGCCGCGAGCGGCTCCACGTACGTCGAGGGCGAGCCGGCGAGCGCACCGACGAGGCCAGGTCGTTTGAGTACGGGGCATGACCCTCTGCCGTGCACTGACGGTATGTTTGAGACTGCTGACTGTCATGTCGTGAATGAATTAGCGGTGCTAATACAGTAAAAAAAACGTAGACGCACCGCCGAGTACTCTCGTCACGGTCCCCAACAGTCCTCGCGCCGCTCTCGACACACAAACAAATCTCGCCCTAGGAAATCTCGTCTCGACCACCCACAAAAAGAAAAACAACGTGGGGGTGCGCCAGAGGCAAAGCGGTCGCAAGCTGTCTCGGTGGCGCGGCGAGAAGTCACACACGGCACGCAACCACAACACAGCCGCAGACACAGCCTAGCCGCCACCCCCGGGCACACAAGCGAGGCAACGGCAACGGGCAACACAAACACAAACGTACACAAACGTTAGATTTGTTTGGTATTGCTAAAAATCTCTTCTCTCTCTCTCAACGGGCTCGCACACGCTGCACTGGTGAGCGGCGAGAGCCTCGCGACACCCTCTTCCGTCGAAACGTGAAGAGCTCACCATCGCGGCGAGACGACGCACTATAGCGGTGCGGCCCAGCAGCTCCCGGGGCGACGCGTCTGCTCCCCTCTCTCCGCCGAGAGGACCGCCGGGAGCGCATCCAGACGCACAGCGACCGGGCAGCAATCGTCCGCGGCGCCGAGGGAGAAGACGGAGCAGCGGCAGCTTGCCGGTGTCGACACCTGTGCGAGCGGCGAAGGCGCACTCAATTGTCGACACCTCAGCGTCGCGCGCCGGCCTGTGGAGGGATCGAGCCGAGCGAGAACTGAGCGTTGTGGCGAGCGGAGCGGTGAGTGAGGCTGGAGAGAGGGCGCGCGTCGCGGTTTCTGGGTTTGGAGCGGTCAGGGCCAACCAGTTTCACGCACCGTTAGCTCCGAAGCGCATTCGGGTGCCGACGGCAAGGATATATGAAGCCGCCGCCGTCGGAGACGCTCTCGGCGACTCGTTGAGGCGCCGAGGGAGGCCCCGTAGGCAGTCGCGGCGGCTCGAGCGGCTGCAGAGTGCTCACCGGGAGGGGTGCGGAGGGAGCTGCGCCCGCGGCGGCGGATGGGCGGCGCACGTGTGGGCGTGCAGCACAGGAGACGCGCGGCGAGAGCGTGAGCAGCAGCGACTGCGGGCAGAGAGCTGGCAGAACACGAGCGAGACGCGGGATGTTTGGGGCTGTGTCGTGTCGAGTCGACCTACGTGCCCGCTCGGCGAGCCTCGACGCGGCGCAGGAAGCCGTGTCGGCTGGTGCTGCACATCGCCATCGCAGCGTGTTGAAAAGGCGCTCTTGGCGCCACCGCGGTGGTGGTCGAGCGCGTCGCGCACACGATAAAACGTGCGTACGTGATGGTGGTAAGCTCGGTCGAAGGCGGTGGGCCGAAAACGCGAGTAGGTACGGCCGCGCGGGGCCACGGCGGAAAACGGGCGCACGGGCGCACGGGCGCAAGCGGGCGCGGACTCTTTGGCGCCCGGAGGGGGGGGGGGGGGGGGGGGACCCCCCCCGATTTGGGTTAAACCCTTCCCCACCAGGAGTGGCCCCCCCCGGCGAAAAACCCCCCCGGGGTCCCTGGGAAAAACACCAGTTCCTTTCCCTTGGTCCCCTTTCCCCGGGGAAATTTGGCCCCCTTGCCTTTTCAGGGGTTAAATTGGGCCCCCGGAAAATTTGGCCCGGGGAAAGACCCCTCCTTCAATTTGGTGGGAAAAAAGGGGGCTTTTTTTAGTTTCCCCCCAACAAACTTTTTGCCCCCCATTTTGGGGCCCCCCCCCGGGTTGAGGGTTTTGGGCCCCATTTCCCGGGCCCCCAATAAATTTTTTTGGCAAGGGGGGGTCCAATTAGGTTCCAGGGGAGTTAGGGGGGCCCTCCCTCCCCTGGAGGGGGGGGACCTTTTTTTAGGCATGGAGGGTTTTTGGGGTCCCGGGCTTGGGGGCTTTTGACGGCCTTTTTTTTTTTTTGCCCCCCCCCCCCCCCCCCCCCCCGCGCGCGCACCGCTTGAACACAAATTCCGACTCCTCAAACCGCCCGTAGCTGAAGTCGGCGCCCGACGCGCCGCTTAAGCTGCTCGGCCCTGGGTGCTCCTGCGGCCCGGCAGGGGAGAGAGGTGTGGGAGCGAAAGCGCACTGTAGACGGTGCGGGCGGGTGGTGCATGGCTGGTGGCGGCGCGCGCCCAAAGAAATTCGACGAGCGAGAGCAATGCCTACGCCAAGCATCGAGCCGTAAGACTCGAGCCCCCACCGCCCATCTCTCTCTTCGCGGAGCCGTCGCATTCTCGCGTTGCCCCATACACCACCACCCCGACCCCGTCTACTCCCGGCCCCAAGTCCTTCAGACCTGGCTGAAGCTGGCGCCCTCGAGAGAGCTGTCGACGAAGCTGACAGTGCTGAGGGCGGCGCCGCTGAGCCGCGCGTGGTCGAATCTGCAGCGGATCGCCTCGACGTGGCCCAGCGCGGCGGTGGCTTCGCCACGGTCGATTCGCGGCGGCGTGCGAGGAAGGGAGGTCGCCTCGGTGGCGGTGAGGTCGAGGTCGAGCGGCGCGGTGTCGAAGGTTGCGCCGCGCAGGGAGGTGTCCGAGATGGAGACGCGCAGCATCCGCGCGCCTGGGGGGGGGGGGGGGGGGGCAGACCACGGACGCGGGCGTTGGCCTGGGAACGGGCCGGCTCTCTGCGTGGGACGGAGAGACGCGCGGCGGGCTGCACCGCTTAGCTCGACGCCCTCGAAGTTGCAGCTGGCCAGGCCGACGTCGGTCATCATGGTGCCGGCGAGCAGCGTCGTCGGCGAGGCGACGGCGCCAATCAGTTCCGTGTGGTCGAGTCGCGACGCGACGAGGCGCGTGCCGCGCAGCGACGGGCGCGTGAGCACGCACTTGCTCAGAAGGGCGCGGTGCAGGTTGGCAAAGTCGAGCACCACGTCCTGCGAGTCTTCGAAGCCCTCGAGGGTGGCGTCCGCGAGGCTCGCGCCAGTCAGGTTGGCGCGCGAGAGGTGGCCGATCACGGCGACCGTCGGGTTGACGCTCGCGCGCAGCTCCGCGCGGCTAAGGTCGACGAAAGTGAGGTCTGCCCGCTCAAAGGTGAAGTCCGTCGCGCGGACGCCCGCCATGTTTGCGCCGGTGAAGGAGGCTCCCTCGGCGTGCGTGTTGTGCAGCGTGGCCCCCTCAAGCTGGGCGCAATCGAGCATCGTGCCGGTGAGGTCGACGCCTGAGGTGGTGGGCGGTGGGCGGCGATGGGAGGCGGTCTGAGGCGGTGGGCGGTGGGCGGCGGTGGGAGGCGGTGGGAGGCGGCGGGTGGCGGGTGTGATCCGCCGAGAGGCTGCAGGGTGGGGGCGGGAGACGCTGAGTGCTCGGCTGGCGGCGAGTTGTGCGCGCGTGCGGCTCAACAGTGTGGCTCGAGCGCGCCGTCGAGGGTGGCGTGGCTGAGGTTGGCGCCGCGCAAATCAAGGTGCGCGAGCGAGGGACAGCCCGCAGCCAACACCTTGCTGCCCGGCCGCAGCGCCTGCATGCACGCCGCCTTGCCAATGGCGATGCCAAGCGCCTGCCGCCTCGCCGCCGCCGCGTGGATCGCGTCTGCGTCGAGCAGCCGAATGCCGGAGCAGTGATGAGTGCTCAGGCCGGAGCCGATGGACATCCCTCGCGGCTGCTCAGGAGGCGAGGGTGGCGGCGACGGCGGCGGCGGCGGCGAGGGTGGCGGCGACGGCGGCGGCGGCGGCGAGGGAGAGGGCGGCGGCGGCGGCGGCGGCGGCGGCGGCGGCGGCGGCGACGGATGCGGCGGCATCGCGGGCGGCTGCAGGGGCAGCGGCGAGGGCGGCGGCCGCTGGGGCGACGGCGAGGTCGGAGGGGGCGGAAACGGCGGTGGGGCGACCGACGGCGGCGGCTCTGGCGGCGGCAATAGCAGCCACCCCGCAGGCAGCCATGAGGTCAAAAAAGTGATAGGCGGCGGTGGCGGCGGGGGCGGCGGCGGCAGCGGCGGTGACGGCGGCGGCGGCGGCGGCGGCGGCGGCGGCGGCGGCGACGGCGGCGGCGGTGGCGGCGCTGACGGCCGCCGCCTCGTGCTGCCCTGCCTGCCAGACACCTGCTTGGTGTAGCACGATGCGTACTGCGAGCCAGGGAGCGGCACGGCGTGCTGCGCCACCGGGCCCATGTGCAGGGTGCAGCGCGTGGGTGCTGCGGATCTCGGGCCCTGATTGCGGGAGCTGTAGGCGACAAACTCGTACGCCTGCGCGACGCGGGCGGCAGTAGAGGCTGGGCGGAGCGCTGCAGTACTGCCTCTAGCGCGATCTCCGGCTCGGGGTTGGAACGCGCCTGACACGCGTCGTCGATTAGACAGAGCTGCCGGCACTGCAGCTCGTCGATCCCCCAGATCTTGTTGGCGCGGGCTCTGTTGTTGGAGCCCTTTTTGCGGACACAGCCGCCCTGCCGGCCGCCAGATAGGCTCCAGGTCAGCATAGCAAAGCGCACTAGAGCAGCTCACAGAGGCGCCGAAAGAAAAAAATTAGGCTGGTGTAGGCTTGCGCAGCGAGCGAAGTGCGCTAGGCTCAGACGGCGAGTTCGGCGCTGCGCTAGGCTCAGTACGGCGAGTTCGCGCTGTGCGGCCTGCACCGCTCTAGCAAGAGACTCTAGGCACTAAGGGCGTCTACGCCCTTATAGGCACTAGGGGCTCTCTTGCGAAGATTTTATATCTCTCGGCTGCGTTGGCTCGCCAAAGTCTTGTTGTTCTCGATGGCGCTGACTGGGAGTGTGTGTTTTCGTAGAGAAGGAAACACGCAAATCGTCCGGGTTCTGTCGAGCGTGCGGGCCGCCGGGCGGTTAGGGCGGAGGCCCCAGGCTTGCGAGAGAGCAGAGAGGGCGAGAGCTAGTGCGAGAGTTAAAGGTCCGACAGGTTCGGCACCGGGCGCCGCCTCTACAAAATGCGCCTGTGGGCGGACCCTTACATATCACAGATCACTGTACGCGTCCCCTCCACCACAGGCGAGGCTCGGGGCCTGGGAAACCTCACAATCACGGGCCAAATTCCGCGCCTCCGCTGCGCGTGGCCGTCGGCCGGACAGCGCGCGCGGCGTCCTGCGCCACTTGCGCTGCGGCGGGGGCGGCCACGGCCGCGGCGTCTTCGCCCTGCATCTCGCGCAGCAGCGCGGGCAGCACGGCTCGCAGCCCCTCCTCCAGGCGGCAGTAGGTGCCGATCAGCTCCTCGTACGCCTGCGTATAGTCGACGCGCTGGCGCGCGGCGCTCTGGTAGGCGCGCTCGCGGTAGTGGGCCGAGACGACGGTGGCGAGGTAGCCGCACAGCCGCTCGTCCACCTTCGGAGCGCCCTGCCGCGTCTGACGCCACCGCGCCTGGAAGTCGGGGTGCAGCGAGTCGACGAGGATGACGGAGCCGACCAGCCGGCTCCGCTCCGTCTCCGCCGACCGCTCGCCGGCCTCCTGCTGACCGGGCAAGCCCCGCACCAGCCGCACCGTGAACGGCTCCGACGCCTGTTTCCAGCGGAAGGTGTGTGGAATCCGGCTCCACACCGGCGCGCACACACGCCATGAAGAAAGCTGGCGCCGGCGGCGACTTCTTCTGCCGCCGCGCCCGCCGCCGCTCCTCCTCGGCCGCCGCGCTCGCCGCGCCGTCCGTCTTGATGTCGTCGATTGCGCGCGCCACCGTCTCGCCCGCGCCAGCAAGCGCCTTGCCGATCAAAGAGCCGAGGCCCGACGCAACCTGCTCCGGCAGCGGCTTCGCTTCCGCCGCAGCCTCAACTGTGGCAGCTGCGCCGCCCCGCCCCTGCTCGGACACCCTCTCCGCGGCGACCCCCTCCGCCGCCGCCCGCTGGCGCCGCTGCTCAAGCCTCTCCCGCCGGAGCCGCTCCGCCGCCTCGCGTCGCTCCGCGTCGGCCACGTCGGCGAGCACCTACCTACGCGCGTCTGCTCACAGCCGGCGGTGTGAGAGGCGTTGCGCCGTCCCGCGTCTTGCGAGCACCGCCGTGAGGGTGTCCTCGAGCTTGGAGAGAGACTTCTCCGTCGCCGCGCTGAGCGTGCTCTCGATCGCGTCCATCAGCGGCGCCTGCCCGTGTCAGCGGTCGGGCGGTGGAGGCGGCGACGGTGGCGGTGGCGGTGGCAAGGGCGGAGGCGGGCGGCGGCGGCGCCTCGCACGCCTCGACGAGCGCCTGCGAGATCGTCCGAGATTACCCGAGGTTTGCCTTTGCGGACCTGACCTCGGCTATTCTCAGCTAGTCTCTACCTACTCTCTGCAGTCTCGGCTCATCTCGCCTCGTACGCAGCCTGCCGGCCGCGCGTCTTTTTGAACTCGTCGCGCGTGATGACCTGACAGGATTGGTTCGGTCGAAGCTCAGGCAGCTCCAACCCGTCGTCCTGAGCTCGTCGCGGCGCGAGGTTACCGGCTGCAGCGGACCGGACCGATTGCCCGTGATGTCGATGTACCCTACCACCTGCACGCGAGCGTCAGTCGTGCAATCCTCCGGCTGTCTTGCCACGTGCGCGCCTGCTGGCCTCGCGGCGCGGAATGTGCTGCAGCCCCTCGCCTCAGTGTGTGCTGCGCGTGTCTTCCCCTCGCCCGACGTCTACTCCCACACCTGCGGGTGGCTCCACAACGTCCAGCGGTTGGCACTCTGCCGCGCAAACGACGGCGTCGCCCCGCAAGCGGCGATCCGGCGGCCAGACACGAAGAAGCGCGCCGGCCGCCCCTCGGCCCCGCCGACGGAAACGCAAACGTCGGCGCCGCCTTCGCTCACGGCGGGCTCGGGCCGCAGCCCCGCGGGCCGTGTCCGTGGTGCGCCGGCGGGCAGGACGCAGAGGTTGATGTGCGCGACTTGCCTGCCCCATGAAGACGGCCAGAGTCGGGTCGTGATCGAGTGCATACAAGGGCTACGAGCGGACGGCGGAAGGCAGCGGAAGGCGGCGGACGGCAACGGAAGGCAGCGGAATACACAGCTCCGCATGCTAGGGCGGCTGCCCCGCGCCGAGCGGCAGCTGCTTCTTGACGCTCGCGCCCGGGCTGAGGGAGGCGTAGTCGATCGGGCTGCAGCGCAGGCCATGCCCGGGCGCGTCCTCGTCCCACACCTGCGGGCAAGGGCTGGAGACGGTTCGGACATGGCTGCAGGCGCTCTGGCCGTCGCCCCAGGAAGGGGGGGCGAGAGCGAGAGATTGAGGGAGAGAGAGGGAGGGAGAGGGGGGGGGGGGCGGAGGGAGGGAGGGAGGGAGGGAGGGAGGGAGGGAGGGAGGGAGGGAGGGAGGGAGGGAGGGAGGGAGGGAGGGAGGGAGAGGAGGAAGGGGAGGGGGGGAGGGAGGGGCAGTCAAACGCACAGTCACGCGCAGGTTGGCGCGGTCGAGCAGCCGCTCAAAGTGCGACTCCACCTACAATCGGGCGAAGCTTGGGCTCGACGTGCGGGTGAGAGTGGCGAAAGCGAGCTGAGCGGCGACTCCGCCTAGTTCGTTCTTTGCTTCGTCTGATTGTGCACTTCGGCCGCGCCGAAACCGCTCAAAGTGGAGAGACTCCTCGCGGGCGACGGCGGCGGCGGTGAAGGACTCGTCGACCCACTGCGCGTCGAAGCCCTGCAGCAGCACCTGAGGAACTGTTCGCTCGTGTCAGGTCACTCTCCCACCAGCCGCCCGCGTGAGCCCAAAGCCCCGCAGCGAGGCCGCGAACCTCTGTCCCGCTGCCGCCGCAGAGAGCGGCCGCCTCAGGCGCGGTCGGCGCCAGAGGCTCGAGAAGGAAGCCGTCGCTCTGAGACCGCTCCACCCGGATTTGATGCGCGCGGTCGGCCGCCGCGGAGCGCACCGTGAGCGACGAGCAGGCGGCACGGAAGGACTGCATGCCAAACCCAAACTGGCCATTCACGAAGGACGCGCCACGCTTGCGGGACTCCCCAACGCGCATCACCACCCGCGCCAGCGTCTCTGGCGGCATGCCGCGGCTGTTGTCCACGATCCGCAGCCGCCGACCGCGCCGCGAAACAAAGACGTCCACTCGGACCTCCCGCCTGCGTGAGGGAGAGCCCTGTGAGGGATGAGCGAGTGGGTCCCAGTGTCTGCAGTGCCCTGCCGTCTCGCCTGTACGCGCCTTTGGCCGGCTCATACAGCGACTCTGCGTCGTCGAGCGAGTTGTCGACAAACTCCATAAGGATTCTGCTTGTCGAACCGTATCGGTCGGCCATGTGATTGAGCAGCAGTGCTGGAGAGGGCACCCGAAGGGAGAGAGACTCGGGCGGCGGGTCGTCGCCACTGGCTGTGGCGCTCGCGTACACGGGCTCCAGCCGCGTACGGACTCCAGCCGCGAGGGGGCGTGCGAATGAGCGCATTCTCGCTCCACGGAGGGCTTGCGGGAAGGTCAGGAGGAGCCACGCCGTGTGCATCTTGATGGCAAAAATCGCGCCGGATTTCGTCCAAAAAAATTGAAAAATATAAATTCGCGAGCCGAACAGAGATAGGAAGCAGACTCCCAAAGGGTGGGCGACGGCTGGCAACACACCTTCCTTCCCGTGAAATCCCAGTGATGGCGGCGGCCGTCCTCCCATCCATCCTTTTGCTTGTATGTTTGGCTTCTTTCTTTCTTTTTCCCTCCCTGGGGTTGTCTGCTTTCTCTCTTTCTTTAGATGCAGGCAAGAAAGAAAGAAAGAATGCGACAACCCCAGAAGGATCGTTTCTTTCGCCGGTTGCCCCGAAACTCGCGATGAGAGAGTACCGCGCGCGGCCCCCTTGTAACAAACACCCGCGATGGGCTGGCACAACTCCGTCCACGGCTGCGATAACTTTGCGATGCTGAAGCTGGTGTCGTACCGGGAGCAGCAACAGCGCCGCAGCCCTTCCCCGCCCTCGTTCCCCCGGCCCGTCTGCTACGTCTGCCTTCAGCCCGACGGACCCATGATTGTGAATGTGTGCGACTGCCGGTGGAGCAGGGTCCACCCCGCCTGCCTTGATCAGCTCGTCAAAAGCCAGGCGGGTAGCGATGTGTGCCGCGTGTGTAGGTCCCAGTTCGCAGTCACCATTCCGCCACCCTCACCGAAGGCAGCGGCACTCTGCCCCAGCGCGCCGCCAATCGGCTTCTTCTCGTCGTGGTGATGATCTTGGTTGCTGTGCGCCGTGTCGGATTCGACCGCTGCCTGGTGGGCTTCTGTGTGGTGACTGGTGTCAGCAGGTGTCCCGCGTGTCCGTGAGCTCTCTGTTTCTCTGGTAGGACGGGCTCTGTCTGTGAGGACTGTGTGCGGCGCCGCTCCAAAATTCTCCAGATATGCGGCGGCGGGAGGACGGCACATTTTACGGATATATTGAAAAGAATCTCAACAACACTCCCTCGGTGCCACAAACGGTCGGAGAGCAGGTGCGCGACGCCGCCAGTCGGCTCTTGTGTCGCCTCATGCGGTGCGCCCGACTCACAGCGGCTGCGTCTCGCGCCACAGCCATGCCTGCGAACGTGCGAGGTCCTCCTCCACCCCGTCCTTGCCGCCCGCGGCTGCGCGGCGCAAGAGCTCGGCGTTGACCTGTTAACAGAGCGAGATCTCTTACGTGACGTGCCGCTCTTTCACGAACGCGCAAACTGCTCGGCGGCCGCCTCGTCGCGACAGCGCACATGGAAGGCGTCGATCCACTCCCTCTGCCGCGGCTCGAGCAGCTCCACCTCGATCAGCGCGCGGCAGAAGGGCACCGGCGAGCAGTACCGGAAGCCGAGGTATGGCCGAGAGCCTACACACACACACACACAGCGGTCTACGCCCAGCGGCTCGCTACTGCAGCCTGTGTGTGTGGGGGGGGGAGGGTAGGGGGGGGGCATCGCGCGCCCCAGGCGAAGTGGGTAGGCTGCTCGACGACGATGAGGTCCGCCTAGCTCGACCCAACCAGTGCTCAAGCTCGGGCAGCCCAGCCTCGGTCCACTCCCCCGTCGGCAGCCCGCCTCGATCCGAATGCCGAACTTGCCCTCCAGGTAAAAGCCGGGCTCGTCCGAGAGGTAGTGCCCCGCCTCGATCGGGTAGAGGTACATCCGCCGCCGCGCCTCCGACACCTGCCCGATGTCCGTCGCCCCGCCGCCGATGCCCGCCGGCCCCTCGTGCACGTTCAGGTACGCGCCGATGCCGTGGCCCGTGCCGTGGAGAAAGTTCATGCCGTCGCGCCAGCCGGGGGCGCGGGCGAGGCACTCGAGCATCAGCCCGCTGGTGCCGGAGGGGAAGGTCGCGAGGGCGAGGTCGAGGTGCCCCTGGTCACGAGGGGGCGGGAGGGGCTCTCAAATCTCAGAGCCGATGGAGGTGCCGGTGCAGACGGAGCAAGGCGGCGGTGCGTGAGAAGAGACGAGAACCAGTGCGGAAGGGGCTCCCACGATGGGGATGTGTAGGTGGGATGTGTGGTGGTGTAGAGTGGGGTGCCCGGGCCTGCAGCACGCGCGTGTACGCCCGCCGCTCGTCCGCGGTCGGGGACCCGAAGTGGAGGGTCCGAGTCACATCGGTCGTCCCGTCGAGGTATTGGCCTCCAGTGTCGCAGAGGTATACGCTCTCGCGGTCAATGAGCGAGCAAGCGCCGTGCGTGGCGTGGTAGTGGATCACGGCGGCGTTCGGCCTAGATGCGGAACACGGATCCGTGTCTCCCCATATCTCCCAAGATCTCGAGATGGCGTTCGGCCCGGTCGATGAGATCGTTGGGAAGGAGTCGCCGACATCTCCCCACATCTCCCCACATCTCCCCATATCTCGCGCCCGATCGACGAGATCGTTGGGAAGGAGTCGCCCACGCAGCCCTCCATCGCCATCCTCCGCCGCCCGATCTCGTCCGCTAAGGGGGGAGGGGGGGAAGGGGGGGGGAGGGGGGGGAAGGGGGTGGAAGGGGGGGGCAGAGAGGGTGTGGGCGGGGCGGCGGGGAAACACACAGCGCTGTGGCCGAACCTGTCGGCGCACCTCGCCGCACCTCGCCGCATCTCGCCGCACCTCGCCGCACCGTCGCCTCATCTCGCCGCACCTCGCCGCACCTCGCCGCACCTCGCCGCACCTCGCCGCACCTCGCCGCATCTCGCCGCATCTCTCGGCTAGTCTCGCGCCCCCCTCCGCCTCCGTCACAGGCTCGCCGGCGACCATCTGCGCCTGCGAGGCGGCGAGGGCGGAGATGGGAGATGGGCGGGGTGGAGCGACGGAGGGGCGAGGGCGGCGGCAGCGAAGGCGACGGGCTGGGAGGCGGCGGAGGCGGCGGCCTCCAGCCAGGCGAAGTACGAGCAGAGGGCCGCTGCGTCCTTGCGGCCTGCGCTGACGAGACCCGCAACCTCGGCCTCATTCTTCCTCGCCTTGAGAGCCTCGACGGGCGAGGTGTCCACCAGCCGCCGCCGCGCGTCCGGCAGCGCCGCCGCCATCGCCATCGTGGTCGTGCCTCGCTCGAGCATCACGAGGCCGTCGGCGCCGCACCTGCGCACAGCTCTATGTTTTGACTCCTCCCCTCCCCCCTCCTCTCCCCTTTCGGCCTCGCCTCTCCACTCCCCTTCTTGCCCCTCCTCTGCTCTCCTCGCCTCTCCAGCTCGAGGTGCGGCCGCTTACGCCCACACCCTCGCCCACACCCTCGCCCACACCCTCGCCCACACCCTCGCCCACACCCTCGCCCACACCCTCGCCCACACCCTCGCCCACACCCTCGCCCACACCCTCGCCCACACCCTCGCCCACACCCTCGCCCACACCCTCGCCCACACCCTCGCCCACACCCTCGCCCACACCCTCGCCCACACCCTCGCCCACACCCTCGCCCACACCCTCGCCCACACCCTCGCCCACACCCTCGCCCACACCCTCGCCCACACCCTCGCCCACACCCTCGCCCACACCCTCGGCCTCTCGGATGTCTCTCGCCACGGGCACCGGAGCGCGGCCTCGTCCGCGCCGAAGGAGGAGTAGGCGGCGAGCTCGACAAACGCGGTGCCGCCCTCCGAGCCACAGCCCTGACGGGAGACGTGGGGAGATGTGGGCGAGATGTGGGCGAGATGTGGGCGAGATGTGCGGAGATGCGGCGAGCGGCGAGATGTGGGAAGAGGTGGGGGGGGGGGGGGGATGTGGGGAGGTGGCCAGATGGGGCGAGATGTGGGAAGATGTGGGGGGAGGTGGGGAGGTGGCGAGATGGGGCGAGATGTGGGGAGATTGCACCTCCGAGTCGAGGTGGCGGCGGACAGTCCGTACCGTTGCCGCGTTGCTCGCCTCGTCCTCCTCGTCGAGTGCGCGCAAGAACAGCCTCGCCCTCGTCACGAGCGGCGCCCCCTCCTCCTCGCCGGGCGACGCGGTGAGCACCGCGTAGCCGAGAAAGACGGGGTTGCACTCGATGTCGGAGCCGCGCAAGTTGAAGAGCCTACTCGTGACTCGCCCCTCCCCCTCCTCAAGCAGCAACGATGAGTTGGAGCCCCGCGGGCGTGTGGGGCCAGCAGAGCTGGTCGAGTGCGTTGAGGATGAGGGCGCTGCAGCCCGCCTCGCAGACCTTGGTGCCGAGATGACCCGAGATGACCCGAGATGACCCGAGATGATACCCGAGATTAGGCATCCGCCTCGCAGACCTTGGCGCCGACGCGCGCGAGCTTGTCGGCGACGCGCTCGCCCGAGAGCGCGAGCGGGTGCGGCAGCACGCCGTTGCTCGAGACGGGAGGGCGCTTCTTCCACACTGCGTCCACCAGGTTGCCCGGCACCAGCCGGAGAGGCAGGCAGCCGCTTGCCGCCCACCCGTCGGCAAAGTCGATGGAGATGAGCCTCGGGTCGGCGCCGACGGCACCCTCCGGCAAGTGCGTCCGGACCCACTCCTCGAGGGTGGGGACCCCCGGCTCATGCGAGCGCATCAGCACCCACTCTGTCCCCGAGAGCTGCTTGGCCGCCTGCACAAAGTAGCGGCCGTCTGTCCACACGAGCGCCTTGTCGGCAGTCACGAGAGCGGTTCCGGCGCTGCCGGTGAAGCCAGTCAGCCACTCGCGCCGCTTGTCCGCCTCAGAGACGTACTCGCTGCTGTGCGCGTCGCCCGAAGGCACAAGATATGCCGCGAGAGAGTGCGCCTTGAGCAAGCTGCGCATGCCGGCAACCTTGAGAGCCATGTCGAAAGGCGTAAAGTCCTCGCAGAGCGGCGCACCCGGGCGGAAGCAGCACGGGCACGATTGGTCCGACCAGCCGAGCGGCACCGCGGTTGTGGCCGTTTGCGCCATGGCGCGTTTTGCTCACCGTCCGGGCAGGTCTTCTCTCGGCCGAGCGCCGTGGCCTGGCTCGGCTCGCCGCGAACGCCGCGAATTTCAGTGCACTCACGAGACCTCGATACTAACAAAGACTACGATACTGGAGGTAGGGTCGATTCCGCATGTGGTACGGGACCCCTTGTCGTCTCGCCCTCCCTCACTGGTGTGTTCATTTGGGGGGGGTCATAACAAACACGTGCTTCCATCTTGAGAGACAGCGCGCCGCCTTGCACCTGTATCAGAGCATCGGGGGTCGTGTGGTGCTGTGTGTGCTTCCGTTGTGTGGAGGAGGAGGCAGAAAGGAAAAAAAAGGGGGGGAAAGGGGGGGGGGGTTGACGATCTGCGCTCTTGTGTGGCCTAGAAGACTCTCTATCATAGAGAGCGCAGGGAAGGAGTCCACTTCTTCACCACTAATGCGTTCGCACGTGACGGATAGGCACGTGGAAGACGCGGAAACAGAGCCGTGCACCCCTTCGCCCTCTTCATCACTGCCCCGGCGCCCACACATCAACCTTCTTGGGCAGCAGCTGGTTCGACTCGTCCTCTCCGTGGCCTAGGCAGCCGAGTTCACCCTCGCCCCACGTAAAGACGGCGCCGTCGGCGGTGAGGGCGAGGCTATGCTGCCACCCAGCCGACAAGGCGACGACGCGCTGTCCCGCCAAGGCCTCGACCTTCTTCGGCTGCCGCTGGTTCTGCAGGTCGCCGTGGCCCAGCTTGCCAGCACCTCCATCGCCCCAGCTCCAGAGGGCTCCGTCGGCGGTGAGGGCGAGGCTGTGAGCTCCAGCCGACACGGCAACGACGCGTTGGCCAGCGAAGGCCTCGACCTTCTTCGGCAGCAGCTGGCTCTGCTCGTCGCTAGTGCCCATCCGGCTCAAAAATCCATTGCCCCAGCTCCACACGGCGCCGTCGGCGGTGACGGCGAGGCTGTGGAACCATCCAGCCGCGACAGCGACGACGCGCTGGCCAGCCAGGGTGTCGATCTTCTTAGGCAGCAGCTGGTGCTGCATGTCGCCGTGGCCCAGCTGGCCAGAGCCTCCATAGCCCCAGCTCCAGACGCTGCCGTCGGCGGTGAGGGCGAGGCTGTGCCCGTTCCCAGCCAACACAGCGACGACGCGTTGGCCAGCCAACGCCTCGACCTTCTTCGGCAGCAGCTGGATCTGCTCGTCGCCGTGGCCCAACTCGCCCCCGCGGCTATGGCCCCCGAGGCTATGGCTCCCGCCCCAGCTCCAGACGGCGCCGTCGGCGGTGAGGGCGAGGCTATGGCTGTGTCCAGCCGACACCGCGACGACGCGCTGCCCAGCCAGGGCGTCAATCTTCTTCGGCAGCAGCTGGTCCTCCTCAAGGCCATGCCCCATGCCCCGCCAGCCGCAGCCCCAGGACCAAACGGCGCCAGTCGCGGTGAGAGCGAGGCTGAAGTATCGTGACGCCGCCACACCAATCGCGCGCTCGCCTCCGGGAGACGGGAGACGGGTCGGCGTCTTCAGCTGCAGCACGCCCTCGCCGTGGCCGAGAAGGCCTGGAAGTTCCTCCTCCTCGTCCTCCTCCTCCTCCCCGCGCTCCGCTGCCGTGCCGCACGACGAGAGCCGCCCCTCGCCGTCGATGAAGAGGCTGTGCCGCCTTCCTGCCGACGCCCTCGCCGGCGGGTTGGACTCGCGCAGCAGCGCCGAATAACACAGCCACCGCACGGCGCAGCTCTCGTCCTCCGGCTGCGCCGGCAGCTCGTAGCCTCGCTCTTGCGCCCACAAGAGGATGCCCTCCTTTGCGAGCGAGGCGTGAAAGAGCAGCGAGACGGCCGCGACACGAGCGATGTGTACGGGTTCGCAGCGAGAGACGACGCGCACGAGGAGCTCCGTGGGGAGGTCGAGGAGGCGGGCGGGCGGCGGCGCGTCTGGCGAGGGCGCGGCGGCGGCGGCGGAGGGTGCGAGGCACCGCGAGCGGCGGCGCGAGGCGGACATCGCGGCAGAGAATTTTTGTGTTGCTCGTTTTCTTTTTTCTGCCCACTTTCTTACCTACCTTTCTTCTCACCCATACCGCGTTGGTGTCCAGTCCGAGCCTGGCTGTTCTTCACCTTTCTACCTACCTACTCTCTTCTGTGTGAGCTCTGTGTCTTGATTTGCCAACAATATACCTAAAACCTACCTCTTCTCAACTGAAACCGAATCGAAACGGTCCCGTGCAGAGAGGCGCATCGGGCGGCACAGATTGCACAGCTGCTGACGGACCGCCAGACCGAGGCGCTCAGAAAGCTTGCCAGCGAGAATGCGTCGCTCCTTTCTCTGCTCTCCGGCCTCCCGTCACTGCGATCTGCAGTGGCCAACGGAGCTGCGCCACCCGCGAGCAGCACTTGGGGTAAGGCGCGGGGAGTGCTAGAGCTGCAGTGAGCCCTTCGCTCGTCTGACTCGCCAGCGGAGCCAGCTAGCGAGGGGCGCGGCGCGCTGGTCACCGGCGGGTCCGAGAAGGATTAGTAATTTACGGCCGATTAGGTCGTGGGGGTGACGCTGACGGGTGAGGGGTGTACTGTACTTCGTGTTACGTCACTCGTCAGACGTACTGGTACGTACGTGTAACGTGAAAACCTGCCTGTCCGTTCTCGACTGTGGTCTGCGTGACCGCGTGCGGCAGCACGTGCTCGCGCCACACGTCGGACAGCGCGCTCCAGTCCGGGCGCGCCTCGACGCCGTCGGGAGGAGAGAGCGCGATCTGGTACCCAATGCGCATGACCATCACCGCGTACTCGCGCGCCGCCGCGGGGAAGAGCGAGTGGCTTGCCGGCGACCACGGCGCCGCCGCCCGCCGGATCAGCGCCGCCGCCTCGCCCTCGCCGCCCGCGGCGCGCTGCAGCGGCGTCGGCTCGCCCTCGTGCAGGCTCGCGCCGCTGCGCAGCAGGGAGAGAGCGCGGGCGGCGGTGAGGGTCTCAAGGTGCGCGAGCGGCGTCCAGCCGCGGCTGGCGACCAGCCAGGCGGCGAGGTCGGCGTGGCCGCGGCGGTTCGCGGCCTCCTCGGGCGTGCCGAAGGGCGTAGCGGCGCGGGAGGCGCCGTAGGAGGAGAGGAGCTTGGCGACCTCGAGGTGGCCCTGGTAGCACGCCATGAGCAGCGGCGTGGCGCCTTGGGTCTGGGCTTGGTCCTTCGCCGCGCCCGACTCGAGAAGCAGCCGCGCGCACTCGACGTGGCCGTTCTGGCACGCGATGAAGAGCGGCGTGTAGCCGTTGTTGCGGGCTTGGCCGACCGCCGCGCTGGCCTCGAGGAGCAGCCGGGCGCACTCGACGTGGCCCTCTTGGCACGCCATGAACAGCGGCGTGGAGCCGTTCTCTGCGGCCTGATTGACCGAAGCGCCGGCATCGCGCAGCAGCCGGGCGATCTCGAGGTGGCCAAAGCGGCACGCGATGTAGAGCGGCGTGGCGCCATTCTCCTCGGCTTGGTTCACCGCCGCGCTGGCCTCGAGAAGCAGCTGGGCGATCTCAAGGTGGCCCTCCTGGCACGCGATGTACAGCGGCGTGACGCCATTCTCCTCGGCTTGGTTGATCGCCGCGCCAGCCTCGAGAAGCAGCGCGGCGACCTCGAGGTGGCCTTTCTCGCACGCGATGAACAGCGGCGTGGCGCCATTCTGCTTGGCTTGGTTGACCGTCGCGCCCGCCTCGAGGAGCAGCCGGGCGATCTCGAGGTGGCTGTTCTGGCACGCAACGTACAGCGGCGTCAAACCGCTAGAATCTGCTTGGTTCACCGCGGCGCCGGCAGCGATCATCAGCCGAACGCAGTCGATCTCGCCAGCCAGGCTCGCAGCGCTCAGCGGCGTGGTGCCGTCCTCATCAGCTTGGTCGACCGCCGCGCCAGCCTCGAGGAGCAGCCGGGCGATCTCGGTATGGCCCTTATCGCACGCAACGTAGAGTGGTGTGGCGCCGTCATCCATGGCCTGGTCGACCGAAGCGCCGGCATCGCGCAGCAGCCGGGCGATATCGAGGTGGCCCATCTGGCACGCGGCGATCAGCGGCGTGAAGCCGCCGTTCATCGCTTGGTTGATCGCCGCGCCGGTCTCGAGGAGCAGCGCGGCGACCTCGAGGTGGCCTTGGTGGCACGCGATGTACAGCGGCGTGGCGCCTTGGGCCTGGGCTTTGTTGACCGCCGCGCTGGCCTCGAGAAGCAGCCGGACGCACTCGAGGCGGCCCTGATAGCACGCGGCGAGCAGCGGCGTAAGGCCGCCAGCCGCGGCTTGGTTGACCGCCGCGTCAGCCTCGAGAAGCAGCCGGGCGATCTCGGGGAAGTCCTCCTGGCACGCGATGAACAGCGGCGTGACGCCTTTCTCATTGGCTTGGTCGACCGCCGCGTTGGCCTTGAGGAGCAGCCGGACGCACTCGAGGTGGCCCTGAGAGCACGCGGCGAGCAGTGGCGTGGCGCCGTTGTTGCGGGCTTGGCTGACCGCCGCGCTGGCCTCGAGAAGCAGCCGGGCGATCTCGGGGGAGCCCTTCTCGCACGCGATGTACAGCGCAGAGCGGCCGCCGCCGTCAGTCGCCCCGACGCTTGCGCCAGCCTCGAGCAGCAGCCGCACCGCCTCGGCCTGCCCGTGGCGCGCGACCCAGGTCAGCAGCGTGTCCTGCCTGTCGGTGTCGTGCCGCGCGTCGAGCGTGCCGCGCGTCCGCTGCCCGGAGAGGAAGGCGCGCAGCGCGGCCAGGTCGCCCACCGCCAGGTCGGGCAGCAGAGTTGGGCTCGCGGCGCCGCTCATGCGCCGGCGAGATTTTTTCTGGTTTGGGTAACAAGAAAACTCAGTGTTGTCCTCCCAACCCTCCCTTGGGTTTTAGGTATATTGTTGGCAAATCAAGACACAGAGCTCACACAGAATCACCTTGGTTTCTCTGTTTTCTTTCTTTCTTTCTTTGGGCACCCTGCCCACAAGGGCGACGGCTAGCGAGCGCCTCTCTCTCCTCTCCTTAAAATCCCTGTGTGGTGGCGGCGTGCCGTGCTCCCATCCCTCCCTGGGCTTGTTTTCTTTCTTTCTTTTCTTTGGGCACCCTCTCGTGTGTGGGGGGGGGGGTGGGGTCTCTCTCGCCGCCTTCCGGCGGCGGTGGTGAGTACACCACTCCAACAGACCCGTACGACGCGCAGGACCTTTGACCGTGCTTGCTTGCCGTCCGCGCGGTCAAGAGTCGCGCGCGCGTGTGCTAGAGCAAATGCCCATCCGCTCTTAGCTCTAGGCGGCCGTGCTGATTCCCGTCCCTCTCGGGTCTGGCACAATGTCTACCGTGCCGGTAGCATGGGGCAGTGACCAGTGTGGGGTGGGGTGCGGTGTGGGGGGGAGGCGTTCTTGACGCGCTCGACTCTCAACTCCGCCTCGCGTGCAAGCATCTGCGCATTGATGCGCTCCATCTGCAAAGCCTGCAGCGCGATGCGCTCCTCCAAGACATTCTTGGTCCCATCATCCGCGAAGGTAGGAACGACGCCGAGAAGTAGCATATGTGCCTCGCAGCGCCGATCGGCAGACGCAGCGCGCCGATCGATCTCGGCAGAACGTCCGCCGCAAAGTATTCTCCGGCAGCTGACCCGCACCTCTCGGTCTCGCGGCGGCCGCTCTCAGACCCTACTTTGGATCGCTCCTCATCGCAAACAAGAAGAGTCGTGATTTCTTGTTGGTGAATAAAAATCTCTCTCGCAAACCCTGTCAGCAGTTCACCCTCGGGTATGTTCGTAAGAGCTACATGCTGGAAATGATGGATGCGGTTGGCGACAAAGCAAAACCGCATGTTCCGGTGACTTTCGTTCCGCCGGTCCCGAATCGCGTCGACTCGTACACACACAATGAGAGGATGGGACGGTGGCGGAACCTAAAGGTAGCCAGGTCCCGATTCCGACCAGGCCATTCGACCAGGTCGAACGAGACGATGAGGATTGGCCAGCCGTGTTGATAGTTAGTTAGGGGTCCCGTACCATGCGGTATGCGGACGGAATCGATCGACCCTATCCAGTGCTCAAGTGCTCAAGTTAGTGGTTCCCCAAGGAACCTTCGCTGTCGCTCCTCATCCAGTCGACGACGTCTTTGTCTTTAAACAAATATTAAAACTAATAATAAAACATACAACAGAATAATAAAACAATCAGGATCGGAATTCGATTTCACGGTGATTTCGTGAGGACCGATTTCGGGGCCGAAGGGGGAAGAAGCTTGCTCCGATGCCTCGCACCACGCGAGCGTCCAGGACGTGGTTCATCAGTGGCTGGCCGGTGACCGTCTCTGCTGGACACGCAGTGCTCCCAGAGGGCATTACCCACCTCCCGGACGGCGCGTTCAAGAGTCGCACCCTTGGGTTGGTTGCCGTCAGCTGCCCGAGCAGCCTAATATCTATCGGAGCCCGCAGCTTTCACGGATGCACCGCGCTCACCTCGATCTCCCTCCCGGCCGGTCTCCAATCGATTGGGTACCGCGCATTTGATGGTTGCTCCTCGCTAACGAACCTCTCCCTGCCCGACGGCCTGACCGCCATTGGTGGCCAGGCATTTCACCGCTGCTCCTCGCTCACCGTCATCAGCCTCCCGCAAAGCCTCGCCTCCGTCGGCGACTGGGCCTTCGAGGATTGCGTCTCACTGGCCTCGGTGACGTTCCCAAGTGGCCTCGCGTGCCTCGGCAACGGGGCCTTCCATAGATGCAGTGGCCTCACTGCCATCGACCTGCCCGCGGGCTTGACCTATCTCGGGCACGATGCATTCCACGGCGCCTCCTCCCTGAGCAGAAAGTCGAACGATTTGCAAACTGAAACGATCATCGCCTGCGCCATCACATCCATGCCGAGTGCCTATGAGGTGGGTGAGGTCAGTTAGTTCAGCAGTGTATCACGTGCAGTCAGCAATGTATCATGTGCCTGGGTGTAGACAGACGTCCGGGCCGGACGGACAGTCAGGTCAAAGCCGGATACGGCCGTGCGGAGGAATGAATAAGCAAATGCTGTGCCCTTTGAGAGCTTCTCGTTGTAGCGCACCGCCGGTGCCATCAAAATTTGGAACAGGACGTTTGGAACACTTGGTCGTTGGTGTGTGTGCGGCCCAAGCAGAGTGCGAGGCGAAAACCGCGGCTGTCCGCGACGCAAAGTAAATTCGCCCACTGAAAAATATATTTTTTCCGTGCAACAAAGAAATACCCGTGTAATCACGCTCATGTACCCCCGAGCTCAAGTTTTGGTGGTCCGATCCGTTGCGTGCCGCCGGCGAGACTCCACGCAGCGAGCAGGCAGCGCCCCACTGGATGATCTCTGCCCTTCAGCGAGTGAGGTGCCTGTTCGCACGACGAGAAGTTGGCAGCGGAGACACATGCACCGCTGAGGCAGCCCAGACAGTGTCAGTGCCTGACGAGTATGAGGCTGGCATAGTGCCTGTCGCAAGCGCTACACTTGAGACCGAGATGGTGGCGCTCCTGGAGGCAAAGGAGGAGTTCCCGACGCCGGCGATCACTGCTGCTATTGACGAGGTGGCAGGCAGTGTTTGGGTCCTCTCACGCCCACCCGAGAATGCCGACGACGCCAGGAAGATGATTGGAGTCAGCCGTATCCATCGCGCTATGCTACGGCACTTGAAGATATCGCCATCCCTTGAGGTTGTTCGTGACGGCATGGAGGTGACATACAAGTGGTCGGTCGGAGAAAAGGTGGTGTTTGAGCAACGCCTCGAAGTTGGCAAGCAGCTTCCATTCACTACATCTCACAAAGATAGCACCATCGAAGCGCGGCTGGTCGCAAAGCAGGGTCGGGTCTTCATCCATACAGACCACTTTCCAAGTCGCAGCGATCTTGCGGCTAGGAAGGTCGCCTACGTCACATTAAACTGGTTCCACGTGAGTGAGGACGGCAGCGAGCTCCTTGTCGACGAACTCACGCACTTAGAGTCTCTCGCGAAACGCAGAGACCCTGGGGCGGCGACGGCGATAGTCACTCGCAGCGTCTTCCGCCGCAAGGAGCTTTCGGACAAGTAGAAGGTGCCGAGCGGGACAACGCTGCTACGGGCGAATCGGGAGCCCAGCACACAGCAGAGAGAGGCCAGAGTGCAGAGTCCAGACACCAGAGAGACGTCCATGCGGCCAGCAGTGAGCAGATAGGAGATAGGAGGCGCAGCGCAGATAGTCGTGCACTGTGCACTGTGCCGATAATTCGCCACACCGGCAAGTCCACACGCACACGTGTGTCGTCGTGTCGTGTGCGGGCATGTGCTTTGTCTTTGGTGACACACGTGCACAGTGTCATTCACATATGAGTTCCTCGTCTTTTGGGGACTTTTCGCTCTCATCACTCACGAACTGTGATCTTCTGGAGACCGGCGCGGGATCAAATCACAAACGAGACGTCAAGCGGGCCGGGAGTCGGGAGACTGTTCGAGAGAGAGACCCGCACGCGCCCCGCGAGACCCCCCCTCCCCCCCGGCTCAGGCGCCTTCCCGGCCGCCGCCGATGCCGAACCTCTGGCAGACGTTCTCCTCCACCCAAGGCGCGAGCGCAAACGCCGCACCGAACCGGAGCGGCACCACCAGCCGCGCCACATTGGCGCCCGCGAAGATGAACGCCAGCACTGCGGCGCGGTCGGCGCCATCGCCAAAGTCGGGCCAGTGACCTGCGGATGGTGACGAGGTCGGCGATACTTGGCCAATCTCGGCCAATCCCTCTCCCCCCCCCCCCCCCCCCCTCTCTCTCTCTCTCTCTCTCTCTCTCTCTCTTCTCTCTTCTCTCTTCTCTCTCTCTCTTCTCTCTCTCTCTCTCTCTCTCTCTCTCTCTCTCTCTCTCTCTCTCTCTCTCTCTCTCTCTCTCTCTCTCTCTCTCTCTCTCTCTCTCTCTCTCTCTCTCTCTCTCTCTCTCTCTCTCTCTCTCTCTCTCTCTCTCTCTCGCTCACTCGCTCACTCGCTCACTCGCTTGGTCGCACCGTTCAGGTTGTAGAAGGAGGTCGAGGCGACCGGGAAGGCGACTGCCCAGAACGCCAACTCGGTGAGGATGTACGCAATGGTGCCCGCGACGCCGTACTTTTTCACGTCGGCGTACGATACCGACGGAAGCTTGTCCAGCGGCAGCGCGTCGACCACCCAGCCGCCGACGCTGCGCAGCGCTGCACCCACCGCGCCGTCCCCAAAGCCAGCGGCGACGCCGAGGAGACCGCCAACGAGTGACGACGCGAGCAGGTCCAGCGCCAAATTGTCTATCGGCAGAAGCAGCACGCCTGGCACAAAGAGGCAACCGGCGGTGCCGGTCAGCATGACTGCGGCGACGGCATCCTGCTCCGCCTTGACAGTCGCCGCTCGGTCCTGTGCGCTGGACACAGCATCCTGCCACGTGCGCATGAGTGGAGCGTCGCGGATGCGGAGCGGCGGAGAGCTCAGCGAGAGGCGAGGCGCCAGCGAGTGCTGCAGGAGCGCGGGCGGCGCGGCTAGCAACATTAGGAAAAGCATCTCCCGTGCTCAAGTATTTTTTTGGAGAATCGATCGTAGCCCCTACCCCCCATACCCCCATTTGGGCGTGTAACGGACGTCTCTAGTTGGCAGCCACCCCCCAACCCCTACCCCCTACCCCAACCCTACCCCCTAAAAAGTACCCCGGCGGCAGGAGGCTGAAATAAAAAAGTAGTCCGGAAAATCAAGGGTTAGGCGCGCAAGGGCGAACGACCGAACCGATGCAGCGAACCAAGCGAACGCCGTCCGATGTCTGACACCGAACGAACGAACCGCGAGTTCACCGAACCAATTATACCAACCAACCAGTTCACGAACGCCGCCGTCAAGGGCTGCCGGCTGGAGCTACAGTAAGAAAGCACGGCGTGGGGTGGGTGAGGGTGTGGAAAGGGCGGCGTGTGCCCGGTTAGCTCCCCGGCCCTGGATGTGAGGTTGATGACTGCACTCCAAGTGCTCCAAGTGATCCCGTGTTTCTTCACTAACCGATTGGTTTTTCTACCTCTTTCGGCTGAATTGGTCCCAAATGACTTGCTCATGGACCGGACATTTCATTCCCGGTCTAGCCAGAAACTTAACTTCCAGGGAA